>NC_134173.1:61368338-61622970 GCF_964188355.1 Buteo buteo | reverse complement strand
TACAAGTTCTGACAAGCTGAAAATTCTTGCAGCCTGGTACACAAGTCAGACAATAAGCAGAGATTTGAAGTCATAACACTTATTTTATATCAAATATGACATCACATCGTGTTTCTTATTTGCCAGTTGAGGTTCTGAGCATCTGATTAAGGCCTTCTGAAACAAGTCCGTGGAATGTATGCAGTTAGATCCCTCGAAAAGAGAATTCCAGCTTTACATTAATGCGTTAGTTGGGGGGGGGTCTGTAATACAGTCAGCATTACATTTCAGACCAGCAAGAGTTGTAGGCACCAAGTCTAACTGTTTGTTTGTTTGTTTGTTTGTTTGTTTTTAATGAATAGAGGCACTAAACTTTTAGGTGTTTCAGTTCTGTTGTTACCTTCAGACAGAACTTAGAGAAAATTTCAAAGTCCCAACAGAGTTTTATATGATCTGAACCTACCTAAAATATATTGAATTCAACAAAAAAACCCAAACACCACATTAGGTATAGTTTCTTTCATTAACGTTACAGGCTCGAGAAACACTACTGCCTATATGAACATAAAGCACCACAAAAAGATGGAGATTGGACTTCAGTTTTCATCCCTTTCTTAAGGTGTCTCAAGCCCATAGTTTTCACTTCTCTTTTATGAATCTACTAACCATACACTGCTTCCTATTCCTTTTCCTGGGCAAGGAACAGTGAAGAAATAAGCAAAAGAAAGACTAGCTCTTTAGCTCAATGACTATCCCTCAGTTCCTTTTGATGTGGCTTAGTATGTAATTGCTTTTGGTTCTGACCATCTACTGACTCAAATGAATGCTTAGTTTTGGGTTCAGGACCAGAATGTAAATATACACTGCTAGAAAAGTGCCATAAATATTATTATATATCCCTGGGTTGCTACTTCTTTGCTATTCTGTTAGGCTTATTGCCTCTGACTATCACATCTTTAGGTATTAACTGTCCCAGGCAAAACCCAACAGAGCTTTTTGTCCTTAGTCCTTCATTTGCCACATCCCTGTGGAAAAGGCATTTTTGGGGGCAAGAATTTCAGATAGAGTGGGAAATCAGACTCACAGCTAACATTTCTGATGAGTAAGTGGTGCAAGCTCACTGATGACACTGCTAGAACCTCTCTCCACCCTTCAACTGTTTTTATAAAACAGCTAACATAAACACTTCGAATCACTCAGTCATAGGTAAATATATGCATTTTAGGACTGCCTAAATTGGTGTTCCTTATGTAGCGATAGCATTGACAGCAATAGGTTCATTTCAGAAGCATAGTCACAAACAAATGTATACATGAGATTGTATGGATATAGTTGAGCATACCATTTCAAGAAAATCCAGATAGTATCAAAATCAGAATTGGTATTTGAAGGCTAAGCAGAAACATGTCAGATAAAGCAGTGACAGGCATCCGTAAAAGACCTGTGCTTAGGTATAAATTCTGATTACTTAGCATTGGGAAGAAGTTCCTGAACCGTTCCTTAAAGAGTGAATAGAACAAGTAAAAACATATAGAGTGGGAGGAGATTAAAAAGAAATAGTAAGAGATATGATAGTGTGAAGGAAATACACTAAGAAGTAGGTGGAGAAATGTACACACACATACACACTATATTATGTGCTCATTAATCCATGTGAAGTGTTAATGTAACATTAAATAGAATTAATGTCATACCTGCAGTATGAAGAAATTTCCAGGCTCAGATTTCAAACGCAGATTCCTAAATATAACTTCTTAACTGTATATTTAGGCATAAATCAACTATATGTGTTGGTCATAAATTAGCATTGACTAGCTAAAATATGCATTTGGATACCTAAAAAAAAAAAAAAAGTTGAAGGAATATTTGAAATTCAAGCATAGAGAATTACAGGCATTTGATTTCACATGCAATGTGAACCGAGTATGATCTGGATTTTGATTAAATTTTGCTTAAAATAAAATACAGCTATTTGGAGCTTACATTAGAAGGTGTCAGTAAAAGCATTGATTAAGAAAATCTCACCCATCCTCATTCTTTCTAATTATCCTAAGCTCACTAAAAAAAAAGAAAATAAAGAAGATGAACATGAAAGATCACTATAAATTGTAAACATTAATAGAGTGTCTTATGCAACAAGTAATTGTAAATAATTATTATAAAGTTACAATGTCATAATGAAGGTTTATGAAAAAGAAACCCTAGGGCAAAACCAAGCATGACTGCAATGCCCCTATGCCTTTTGACGTTGTCAGAATGGTGTCCTGCATTGGTTTTATTTTTATTTTTTTGTAAGTCAAAGAAAACATATGAAACATCTGCATTGTCTCATCTGAATTACGGAAGAACTTCATTTGGCTGAGAAAATTGTTCTTCCAGTGCAAAGGTTTCATCTCTGCATCTCAGCAAAAGCTTTTGAATTTATCTAATGCATGATCAATAAGACAGGAAACAAAAGACACTACCATTTCTAAACTAAATTGATTGCATCCTATTGCATTAAAAATTAGTCTAATTCTCATCTGAAAGTAGTGCAAAGGTATCCATTTACAGTATGTTTAATGCTATAAATGTTACTCTAATTATATATATTAATGCCAGTGAAGCAGAATTGTAAGCACCTAGAAAGCTGTGTCAGCAAGGGAATCATGCTCAATGTGTTTGAAAAATCAGTATGTGACACATCCTGGCTGAGTTACAACAATATCAATATCACTTGAAAGATCTTGAAGTGGTAGAGAATTCATAACATCTTGTCACAGCCATAAGGGCCTTAACAGCATCACCTGGGACCCTCGCCCACCCCTGTACATGGACCTAGGACTTCATTTCATCTCAGCTCCAGGGCCGTCAGTCCCTGCTCCGGCAACACTGTAGAAATCCTGGTCGGCAGCCCTGTCCCTGTCCCCTGGATATACCCCTCAGCCCTGCGATTTGGCTTGCCTCCATCTCTCCCTGATCCCTCCTCCTTTTGCTCCCAGGTGATGCTGTCCAGAGGGACTCTGGACCTGTTCATCACTTGTCATGTCAATGGACCCTGTTACCTGTCCTCAGCTCTGCCCCTGTGTTCAGTCCTTGTGGGACTGGTGGTCCCTGTCAGCAAGGGCACAGCCTGCACAGGGTCAGCCTTGGCTCCTGGATTCCCATCCCTTTGGGAGTAGCTGGCCCTCAACGCTCCCTGGCATTCCACTCCTAAAAAATTTTACCTTATATGTAGTCAGAATTCCTCTAGCTTCAGATTTTTGATAGCAGCATTTGCTGTGTTGCAGTCAGCTAAACTATCTTCTTTTCTGTTATAAGCAACTACATATCATGATCAAGTTATTGCTTAAACTTCTTTTGGATAAAATATTAGCAGAGTTCCTGGAACTTGAATTACTTTTCTAGCAGTTTCCTGAAGCCTATTTATCACCTTGACATCATTTTATATAAACATACTGTAAAGTAATATAATTTTTTTATTTGAACTTTTCTACTTATAAATTACCCCCCCCCCCCTTTTTTTAATGTTTATAATTCCAGACTGTTTGGAGTCTCAGCAAGCCTTAAATGTAGCTTAAATAGACATAGGCATCTTTCAGAAACATAGGTTATGGCCATTGCATTCCTGACGAACAATCTCCCTAAGCACCATGAGCAGTACATACAGTGTGGTTCCTCAGTCTGCTTTCCACAGGACTGCTTCACCCAGCAAATTTCACAAACACGTTATTGCTTTCATAGGTGAGGCTTCCTCCAGTAGGACCTTGTGTCCTTTACCTGGCGTTAACAGTCTGAACCAAAAGAGAGAGATATTAATTCTCTGTCTCTCTTCTCCATCTGTAAAATGTAACACATATTTAAGTAGTACGATGCTCGTATAAATAATAGACACAGTCTTAAAGGTTAGTAACTTAAAACAGAGAAAGAAGTAAAGGAATGTAAAGGTGATCAAGGAAAATGTGGCAGGCTGCAAGCATATTGCTGTTATTTCATACAGAAATACCAATAGCAAACAAGAAAGGGGGGAAGGGTACACAAAGGTCATATTATCTCAAACACTTCATTGATGATCTGCTAAAAACTTATTACATACCACTTCACTGGCTTGCTTAAAAAATGAATTATCAGTCATATGCTCTTAACAAAATCGCCGAAGTGGGAAGACAGGTCTGGAGAATGTCTAGTCCACTCCCATGCTCAGAGCAGGTAGGATCAGCCAAGGAGGGTTGCTCAGGGCTGTGTTGCTGGGTTTTGAGTATCTCCAAGGATAGAGACTCTACAACTGCTCTGGAAAACCTGCTCCAGTGTCTGTTTTTAGTGTTTCCTTTAAGTGATAAAGCAGAGGTAGATAAAAATAGATTTATTTTTTTTTCTTATGGGCTTATTTTAATTGAAAAAGCATTCCCTGCTACAGTTTTTGTGGTACAACCTGTTACAAAATGCTAAGGACATTGCTAGGGATTGAATTTTGCTTATGGCTATAGATGTGTGAGCAAGATTGTTGGAGGACTTTGCTACAAAAAACCTCTGAAAAAAATTATTTTCCAATGACATTGTAAGGATGAAAACCACTGTTGTTTCTGCTGCTACTACAGACACAGGGAGTTGGCGATGCGTTAACTGTTACTAATACTTTTGAATCTGTACTAAGCTAACAACCAAAGTGTGATGCTAGAGGGCACAGACTTGCTAAAAACATCATATTTTGCATGAGGCATAAAACATTAAACCTATGATTGTAAAAGTCTCATACTTGTACTGAAATGAAGAGCATTTCAAAAAAACTTTTGCAAAATTTTTTACCTTCTTATATTGGAAATATCCAATTCCATCTTTTTGCCAGGTTTCTGGAATCCTGGAGTGTTTAAATGACATCTTTACTAAGTGAAATTCTAGTCTTATTTAAGAGCATTTATAAAGACTGCCTTACAAGTCTCTCTCTCTGGTATCAAGTCCTTTGCTATAACCCAGAATAAAGCATATATGTTCAGTTCAGAGATAAGGAATCTCTCGTAATTGACCAATGCAGGTGCAAAGGTTGTGCTGTTTTCTCTGCAGTGCACCAAGACAAGCGTGCTCCTCACTCATGTGAGATCCTTAGCCCTTATGTGGGTCCTTTATTTAATCAAATGATGTACATTATAAATCTTTTATGTAGGAAATATTCTTTCCCACTGAACGTATGAGGAACTATGGGGAGTCACTACAGACGACGGCACTGAGGGACTTGGCAGTGCCTAGCAGGCATGATACTACACCTGACAGAAATAGCACTTGAGTTTTTGCAGCAGAGGTGGAGAGTGAGAGGCACCAATTTGTTGTACTGTAAACCATCAGCTTAGGTGACAAATTTAAGAGGAGAGGAAGGGCACATTAGGGAAGCTATGCTGGAGTCCTGTCTGCAGCTCAGACAGCACAGAAGTGGCAAGAGGATAAAGAAAAAAGCTGATGAGAAATAATAGTTTCACATGAAATTAAAAAATGGAAAAGAAAAAACATAGCGGGCTTCACTGTCATTATCTGTAAATAAGACTTCTGCTATGTGTAACTGTCACCATCATGATCATTACTGAAAAAAGGCAAGAGAAATGGAACAGTGAACTGACAGCAAAAAGATATTGTAACAGCATGCTAACTAACCTAAAGTTCACCATTGTGTGCTGTTTGGTGTCTTCATGGGCCCTGAACCTTCTGCTAGTTTACATTGCATAAAAAGAATTTGTGGAAATCATTTTATGAAATAATTTCTAAAAATTTGTTTAAATAAGTCCAGTAAGGACAGAGCTCTTCTCTATTTGTAACTACTAATGGCAGGAATAGAAATTACTCTATTCATTTTAACCACAGACATTGGTCAGATCCACAACTCTGTAAAGTCAATAGAAAGAGTCTCATTAATTTCAATTAGAATTGGACAAAAAGTATGTACTGTCATCATCTGTTAGTTAGGAGACAAAGACTTACGTGTGATGTTATTTGGCATACTTCCCCTGAAATCATCTGGCTTCATTGCTTAGAAGTTGTCAGTCAGTCCCTCCTTGGTATACTTTTCCAAAACATAATTCATACTTCAGCTGAAAGTTGGTGTTAGTTGACATAAAGCTATTATTTTTTGCTCTAAAAAATTATTGAGAACCTGATAAAGATACAGAAAATGTATCCCTTTCTTCCCATTCTAGCATCCCCCTTTACGTTGTAAATGTCAGTCACCTTTTTCATTACGTTATCTAATTCATTAACATAATTAAGTTAAACTTATAATGATCTTTGGCTTGAAGTTTCTTCTTCTTGACTTTAGAGAATAAGAAAGGTTTGTTTGCTCAACATTTTTTTTCCTCCTCCCTTCCTCCTCCCAGCTATATTATTTATGTAAAAGCGATTACCTCCTTCTACAAACTCTGTCTCACTTTTATCCATAGAATTTCATGGCTTTTACAAAAGCAGTATCTAAAACTAAAACATTGATTTCATGACTAACTTTTTCAGATGAGGTGAAAAAACACAGAGTATAATTGTCAGTGACCATTAGTACCACCCTGCTGATCAAATCATTACACATTTTTGCCTGCATTTTTTCTCACCATGCATCTATAGTGTATGTCTTTAAACTAATAATAAGTAGAGAAATAAACTTTTAAAAAATTGAACTTTCAATATTGTTTCACTTTGCTAATTATTTCCATGGAGAAAGAAAATATTTAAAGTGGGGGAAAGATAATCACCAAGCTGTATTAAAAATGCATGTCAGAAATCCATTCTCCAATACATTCCATATATTATTTCTAGAGAAATAATACAAGAATTCTTGATTTACTACTATATTGGGGATGTTATACATTCCCTGTAAATAGTGTAATGATAATTAGATCTACTAATATGGCTTCACCTTTTTTTCTTTTGTTTTATTGGTGTCATAATTTGACTGTAATTATAAAAGAGAAAAAGAACGAAAGTTAGCAGTGTAAATAAAAAGGCAAATTTATTTAAAGATTCAGATAGATGAAATAAAAAGACTGCAAAAAATACTGAAAAATTTCAGGTATTGCAAATGAGAAAATAAATAAGTAAAAAAAATATATTTAGCCAAAAATTTGTAAAGGAAAATCACACTAACATTGAGGATTTTTTCATTAAACACAGTGCAAAGGATTTGATTGCAAACATAAAATGCAATATTACTTAGATAAAATGAATATCATCCTTTAGTGCCCTTAGCACTGACTGGACTTCAGCAGAAGAAATGAATTGCTTCATTTAAGAGAAATAATGAGGGGTCAGCTAATGTCATTCTGATAAGGTGTATCATAACATACAGTATTTTGAGGATAAGGCATCACACATAAAGATGTTTATCCATGGAGAACTTTTATGTAGAGTGAGATTAGGGTACAGATGCCTCATATATATTTTAAGATGAAAAATAAATTCTTGATTGGGATCCTTATGCTGTCATTCTACTCTCAGTTACAGTTTTTACTGTGGAATTTCCTTTCCCTCCCTCCTTAAATAAAGACCTTTTTTTAGAGTGTAAAAACCATAAAAACACTGCCTACTTCAATGAAAACTGAAGCCAAAGTTTATGTCCCGGAAGATCAAACAGACCCCTTGGAGGCCAATGCTATGAACCTTGATGTCACAATTTACATCTTGGGATTTGGCTTTGGTTTTAAGGGTCTTGACATTTCTGACATCCAGTGACATTCAGTACATCTGCACTGAATTATGACGGAAACTGATCCATAACCAAAACTAAGAGCACATGCCAATCATTTATTGCCTTTTTACCAGTCCATCTTTACATGGAGTTCGAAAATAAAAGCAGCAGCATTGGTTGAATATGGCCACTAATACATGTACCATGTATAAAAAAAGCCTATTTGTGAGCAGTAAAACATGACAGTGACATTTGAATACCCTCAATAAAAGGAATTTGTTTTATGCTGTATTTATATGTGAGATTATGCCTTGATTAAAGTGAAATAAACACCCTTTATCTTCATGGCTTTTGATCAGTTTTAGTATTAGTATAGAAATAAAAAATCAATTTCTTTGTGTGAGGAAAACAAGTTTATGTGAGTGCTATGCAATGGAGTGACTTATGAATTCATTCTGTTGTAGACTTTGTTTTCTATGGTGGCAGATTTTCCCAGTATTTTATACATTCAATGAAAAAGACATCTGATTTAGGGAAGTCCCATTATTTTTCAAAATGGAATCTACAAAGCTAAATAAAATGAGGTGGATATCATATTACAGGCAAGAACAGTGCCCTTGTAAGAGAATGAAAAAACTATTGACTAGTAGATTTGCTGAGGAGATTGGGGTACCATTCCATTATTCCAAACCTGTTCCTGAATTTGACTGATATTTGCCCAATAATGTCAATTAGAAAGATTTTTGTCAGAGCTTGCCTCATACATAAAAGCTCAATGTCATTAATTCCTCCTAAAGAATTACTCTATGAAGCTGGAGGGATTTTGTTACAGGAGAGAAAGCCTCTTCTTTCCCATTGAATGCTCCATTTGAGAAAAATATGTAAATATCTGCCAAAACAGAAATGGAGCCCAGATCCTCATTTCCCAGATGTTTCTCCCATTCTCACCTTGTCTGAGATAGGAGAGTCATTCTTACTTAGTCTGTGCCAAAAACTGTGATTTTTTTACATGGTGACTTTGTATCAGCAGGAAGATGGAAGATGTCATTTGTATAAAGGTGGCCATAATGAATAGTACTAAATAAAATAGTGGTAAAACATGCCTGTAACTTTCATTTCTTAATAGAATCATAGAATGGTTCGGGTTGGAAGCGACCTTTAAAGATCATCTAGTCCAACTGTCCCTGCCATGGGCAGGGACATCTTCAAATAGACCAGGTTGTTCAGAGCCTCATCCAACCTGACCTTGAATGTTTCCAGGGATGGGGCATCCACAACTTCTCTGGGAAACCTGGTCCACTGTCTCACCACCCTCACCATAAAAAATGTCTTCCCTTACAGCCAGTTTAAATCTACCCTCTTCCAGTTTAAATCTGTTGCCCCTTATCCTGTCACTAGAGGCTTTCGTAAAAAGTCTCTCTCCATCTTTCTTACACCCCGCTTTTATATATTGACATAAACATAAATGCAAAACAGGTTTTGCTGGTTAGTCTAACAAGTAGTGCAGTTCACTGTCAATAATAATTCCACATCACTGTTTTGCAAAGATCTGGTTCTAGGCTTATGTTTTTGATTCTTATTATCCTCCATTGTTCTCCACTTCCACATAAAGTACAGAAGGTTTACACATCAGAAATTACTAGGTAGATCATTGCTGTGACAAAGAAAATGTGAGTCAGACAAACATAGGAAAGTCAGTCTTTAAGTTTTGTATAAAGAATGGTTGGTTCAGAGTTCTCCACAATGGACAGAAGGTGGGTAGCTGAAAAATCCAATTAAAAAAAAAGATAAAATTGGTAATTCCCCCCCCCCCCCCCCCAGGAGAAAAAACAAGAACCAGGACATAAGAGAAATATATCCTTAGGCTGCAAGACCCATCAGATACCTGTGCTACACACAGACCACAGAATATGTTCATACTCACACTTTGTTTTAAGCTTATAGAATTTCTGGCTGATTAATTTGATTCCCAAGGAAAACGTTTATAGAAGTGCTCTACAAGGTGAATCTCAAGAAGTCCGTTGGCCCTATTTGTTCTACTCTAATAGGGTAATCTTAGTCATAATACCCATTAATCTATCAGTATAGAATTTAATTCTTTTCACGTCATATTAACTTGGAAAGACTAAGATAAACAAACTTTGTGTATTACTAGAAAAGTAATACTAGATGATAAAGAACAGTAATTACTAGAAGAGTATTACTAGAGAACTTATTAATAAACATACCAAGCTGGATGCATTAACAAAAGAACTTCATATTTAATTTTATAGTTATAGTTATATACTTATATGTCAATATCAGATCATATATAATAACATTAATATCAGATTTTGTAATTTGCAGCTGTTTCTAGGAAACTATTGTTCTAATTTACTCTTTGCTAAAATTGGAATAGTCCAAAAAATGTTCATGAAGTCTAGCAAATCAGAAAAATAAAGCTACATTTGTTATAAACTCTCTAAATTGCATGTAGTCAGTTTAGGATTTCCAAGGGGCTGACCTCCAAAAGAAGTGTTTTGTATCTATCAATAACACTAATAATAGAAATACAACTTTTCAAAGAGTGTACATATAAAAATTAATTATTTAATGTAAAACATTTAACATTGGAAACAGAAGGGATTAACATCTAGTGCAGCTAACTTTAATCCAGATGTTACCTAATGAGTAAACCTAGTATTATTTTTTAGTAATCCTGAACATATTGAAGATTACTTGCCAGATTATGCGTAACAAATATAAAAGCAGAAACAGTTCAAATCTGTTAAGAGGTTTTATCTGGGATTACAACAGTTTACCAGAAGATAAATTAGCTTATTTGTCTGCTCTGTCTCTTGATCATACCATTTTTCCACTTTTTTTCAGTCTTTTGGATGTTTTATTAACTCTAAGTTACTTGCACCAGAATTTGGCATTTATTGTATATACTTTGCATACTATGTGTAGTTTGAGAGCTGTGATCCTGAAGGTCCTTAGGCCAATAGGCACAACTGTCATGCCACTGAGGACATGAGCAGCACCAGGGACACAAGCAGCACAGAGATGAGCAGGTCTCCGATCTGCAATCTCCCATGTCTCAGCTACACCACTTCACCATCTGCTGTATTAGGGACAACCTGCAGCCCATGGTAGTTGTTGCTACTATGTATAGTACGGCTGAAATTTGAACTCTCAATGTAGCTTTGCTGGTGGTAGCTTCAACAGAAATTCAGGATGGACCCCATGGACAGTATTTTCAGCACCCCTTCTCACAAGCACTAATTCTTTACTCAGCCAAGGCAGCAAAAATAACTTTGTGTTGATTTTGTTTGCTTAACTGAACAACGCAAGTAGTGGTAGTGGTCTTCTTCAGATTTTATGAACATGACTGCTTAATCTTCATGTCTTGTCAGACAATTACAAAAAAAGTAAAGTTGTACATTGCTTCTGATAGACTTCTTACCTGGAATTTTTTTTACATTTTATGGAGTTGGAATAAGCAGTGTTACATACACTAGAACTAAGGACAAGGTTCTTGAAAGTGGCTATATTTGGGACTTGAGATGTTAAATAATATTTCAGGCTTTGTTTTTTTTTTCTATCTGCACTTATTTGTTGTTCTCACTTTAGCAGTTTTATCTGTTTCTATTCATGCTGAACCAGATTTATATGTACAAATTTTGAAGAAACAAGTCTTAGAATAACCTTTCTCACTGAACAATTACATTTAAAATACATAAAAAAGAATGCAGGCTGTTTCATTTATCCAAAATAACATTTTTTCCTTTAAAATGTACTAACAATTTACACCCTGTTTTGGAAGATACAAATGAAGTAAATTTGCAGGTGCTAACTATTGAAAAATATTGAACATTAGAAGAAAAAAAATCAATCAAAAAAAAGAATTAACTTCAATTTTCTCATTTTAAACATTATATGAATTATTATCTTGAACATTGCTGATAGGACATCCATTCTGGTTTACAAATTTGTGGACTTAATTAGTGCAACATGTAAACTACATAGTTCATATTCTTTGGTATGTAGCTACCACTTTTTAATCGACTTAATGACCAAACATTTCCAACTGGTAGAGGAAAGATTATCTGTGCCTCAAAGTACTTGAATAGCATGTTGGTTTTCTATTATCTTTGTGATATTAGTTTCTGGTAAGCGGTTTAAGAATCTACTGAGTTTAATTAACTCCTGATGTTCAGTCCCTCTGAGAAGCAGATTCTCACAGTTTTTTCAAATGTTTAGGAGAACAGGTTACCAACAAAAGTCATCTCTGAAATATACCTGTCATGCTTATTTCTGCAGAAGAACTTGGAAGGGACTTTGCATATGCCAAAACTGTCAGAAAACAGCTAAAGATCCTGTAGAAAAACGATGCCCTAGTTGTTAGTTGCAATTCCTCTTCACTGTATTTATATAATATTTTTCAACACCTTAATTTATTTTTTTTTTTAATACAAGAAGAAATGAAACAATTTCTTGCATTTTTGAATGTATGGCCCATCTATTGCCCTTTTCTTAACAAAGAAATGACAGAGGAGCAAAGGAAGGTATTCAAAATTAACTGCCAAGACCTTCTAAACAGCAATTATAAATAAAGCTTTATAAGAAGCTCTGCAAAGTTACATCTGCAGAGATGTCTTGTACATAAAGTTACTTGCATATTAAATTTTAGCCAGAAAAAATGATGAATAGTCAAGATACAAAACCCAAAGAAATAGTCTATGAAGGAAATTCAGGAAGAATTGCAACTATACAAGCACTAATGGTATGGCTGGAATAAATTAATTAAAAATAGTATCTCCTTTATTTCTCAACATATGCTATAAAGCTATTAATATCTTCATTGTCCACATCCCTCCATTTTTGAGTCATTGCAATTTAAATGCCTGAGCTAAATATTATTGTACTTAACATTTTTTTAAAGATTGAGTGGACTGGCAAGAGTTATGTAGTAGTGATAAGCACTTCAGAGATGCAGGGTAATCATGGTGTTCAATAGCCATGGTGTTCAATAGGTATCAAAACTACAGTCTACAGAATAGACCTGATTCATATTCTCATGCTAGATAAACCCCACTGTTACTTCATTCCTTTCACTCCAATGATTAATGCATCTCCTTTTTAACACAAACATCTAAATAATGATACAGACCTATAAACAAGATACTATAAGAAAAGCTAGAGATGTCCTCTACTTCATACTGATGTCTGTCTGTTAGCTAATACATAACAGAGGACAGTTTACTCCTAAATAGAAGTTGCTAGGGTGAGCTTAAAATTAATAATGCACATATCGGATGTATATATATATATATTATACATGTGTGCGTAAGTATGCGTGTTTGTGTATTTATTGACTCAGCTCGGAAGTCGTATCTGTATCACCATATTCTTCTAATTTAACATGGATTTTCTTAAGTGTTCTATGCTACCGTGTAATGCAAGTATGACTGTACAGAAATAAGAACAAAGTAATTTGCATCTAGGACACTGAATTGATACTTGATAATAAACACTCACAATCTAATCTGACTTGCTCAAGTCATGCAACAAGACAGCTGGTACTTTTCTTTCGTTTACCCATAAAATGTTTTCATCTATGGCTCATTACTTTTATACTTACAAGCTAGGTTAAATTAATGAATTTAAATGCCATTTTTACAGGCTTTGTTCTCATTGTTCTGGGTTTTTTTTATTTATCGTGATTCTCGTTTTGGTTTTGGATGAGACTTTGTGCTATCTCTTTCATCTCTCAGAAATCCATTTGATTAATACCAAATTCAGCATCCAAGATGATAGATTTAAATAATAGATAGATAGATAAATTGAAATGATAAAAAAATAGTTTACATATTAAAACTGATCTCAGTGATCATGCAAAAATACTTCATTAAAAACATTCTGTAAAAACATATACATGTCCTCATACAGTCTCTAAAGGTTATCAAATATTTTTATGTATTCTGCTTAATAAATGGAGCTCTATACTATATATATTTTAATATATATATATATATATAGCAGTTGTTAACTGTTCAATAAAGGAATAGTAATCGGGGGGGGGGGCATAAAAAGCCAAAGACAAAAAAAAGTGTCAGGAATGCTTTCCACATGTTAGGTACATTAAATTCTTAGCTTCTGAAAGCAGGGTTTCTTCCAAAATGTTAGAAAATATGAAATGGAAAACAGGTACATCTGCAACTAATGATCATAGGATCAAAGAATGGTTTGGGTTGGAAGGGACCTTTAAAGATCATCTAGTTCCAACTCCCCCTGCCATTGGCAGGGACATTTTTCACTGTATCAGGTGGCTCAAAGCCCAGTCCAATCTGACTTGGAATGCTTCCAGAGATGGGGCATCCACAACTTCTCTGAGCAACCTAGTCCACTGTCTCACTACCCTTGTAGTAAAGATTTTCTTCCTTACGTCTAATCTAAATCTGCCCTCTTTTAGTTTAAAACTGTTGTCCCTTGTCCTGTCATTAGAGGTTTTGGTAGAAAGTCTCTCTCCACCTTTCTTATAAGCCCCCTTTAAATTAAGGCCACAGTAAGGTGTCCCCAGGGCCCTCTCTTCTCCAAGCTGAACAACCCCAATTCTCTCAGCCTTTCTTCATAGGAGAGGTGTTCCAGCCCTCTGATCATCTTCACAGCCCTCCTCTGGACCCACTCCAACAGGTCCATGTGTTTCTTGTGCTGGGGACCCCAGAGCTGGATGAATTACTCCAGGTGGGGTCTCATGAGAGCAGAGTATAGGGGAAGAATCACCTCCCTCGACCTGCTGGCCACCCTTCTTTTTATGCAGGCCAGGATACAGATAGTTGTCTTTCTGGGCTGCAAGCACACATTGCTGGCTCATGTCTGATTTTTCATCCATCGGTACCCCCAAGTTCCTCTCTGCAGGGCTGTTCTCAATCCATTCATCCCCCAGTCTGTGTTGATACTGGGGATTGCCCTGACCGAGGTGTAGGACCTTGTACTTGACCTCATTAAGCTTCATGAGATTCACATAAGCCTACTTCTTCAGCCTGTCAAGGTCTCTCTGGATGGCATCCCTTCCATCAATTGAATCAACTGCACCACTCAAATGGGTGTCATCTGCAAACTTGTTGAAGGTGCACTCAACCCCACTATGTCATTAATGTAGATATTGAAGAGTATTGCTCCCAATATGGACCTCTGTGAGACCCCACTTGTTACTGATCTCTATTTGGACATTGAGCCATTGACTGCAACATTTTGGATGTGGCCATCCAGCCAATGCCTTATCCATCGAATAGTCCACCCATTGAATCCCTATCTCTCCAATTTAGCAACAAGGAAGTTGTGTGGGACTATGTCAAAGGCCTTACAGAAGTCAAGGTAGATGACAACAGTTGCTCTTCCCTTATCCACCAATGCAGTCACTCCATGGTAGAAGGCCACCAGATTAGTCAGGCTTACCATTTTATGATAACAAATGGTGAGTCCTTCTGCAGCTTTTGGTCATCTTGGCTAGAAGACAGTCATGTAGACATGCTTCACCTACTCTTTTCTACTTAGCAGAGTAAAAGTCCACTGCAATGTCCTCAGGATCAATCACCAAAGTGGGTCTGCAATGTGTTCACAGACACATCTTGGCTGGAAAGAATGCTGTTCAGTTGGATAATTAGATAACAAGTAGAGATATCATTTTTTGTGGCAGGTGCTACTGCCATTGCTCTGCCTTTTTTCCTGTGTATTGTGTGATAGAGCTATATGCCTATTTCCAGTCTCTTCACTGAGAAATAGTGGGTTTGTAGTTAGATTTAAAAGGACAGAAATAATACTAAAGTCTCATACATGTTGTTGTCCACTCTATCACATTATACCCAGCTGATGCAATACACTTACAGCATGGAAACATAAGCTTTATTTCCAAAGCTGCTTTAAAACTGACTCAATTTGAATTATTTGCTTAGATATTAATTAAAAGAACAGATAGAGAAAAGGAATAGAGAAGAAAAAATAATGAAATGCATGCTGAAAATTAAAGAAAGACTTTAGTATTATTTCTGTCATTTTAAATCTAACTAACTCCAGTGCAATTCCAATGCCTTCCTTTTTTTATATATATATATTTATCAACATGTATATGCTCCTTTGCCCCTTTGTAAGCACCCTGTCAACAAATTAACAAGACTTATATGACAAAACTTGCCTATGAGCAAGGTGACACTATCATAGTAAAAAAAGGTTGAATCTGGTTTCTTTTGGACAAAAATCTCAGACATCATTTATTCTCAAAGGTATATTTACCGTTTTACATAAAATACTAAACTTTCATAGCATACTATAACACACTATAACAGAACCTGACTGCATAATTTACATCAGTTAACTGTACTGAATTTCATCATATTTTTTCACCTTTATTCTCATTATACTTCCTTCTCTCATCTTTCACCTTGAAATTGTTGACTTGGGTTTTATGGTATCTGGGAAAGGCACTCATCTTTATTTTCTTTCCTCCCACCATTTTCTTTCTCACCTTTATTTCTTTACCTTCTAACTTTTACCTCCCACTTCTCTGTTCATTTTGTGTGTGTCATTTATCAATAGCAAAATAATAACAAATGCATTATTGTCTTAGTATAGAGATTTGTGCTCCTGACTTGCTATTGCACAGGTTTATGTTTCCAGTTCTAGCACAAAATAATGTTTCTGAAGATTTATAGAGCTTATGCATCACAAGAGGAGTCTGAATTGGCTGGCTAGTGATGTCAAGCTCAATTACTGATACCCTCTCACATAGATTGCTCTTCATAGACATTATACATGTCTAATGATGTCTATACACTGTCATGAATAATATGCTTAATCTCAATTTAAAGGATACTTGACCTCAGCTTTGCCCTAATTGCATTACATTACATTTTACTCGTTTATATAGCACTTTTAATACCAAGCACTGAGAGACTGTTTAATTTTCAGAGGCTGTCCTTTCAGCATCAAGCTACATTACTTCTTACCTTGCTGATGGCCAGGAATTGCTTGATCAGTGATACTTTCTAACTGAGCTATGATCTCTTGTCTTCAATTATTAAATATGCTATCACGAACCCTCTTCAAGGACCGCAGGTATAAATGACTTTCATGAACATCTATATGGAAATATATGAATACTTACATATAAATATAAATATTTCATGTTAGATGAAGAAATTCTGTTAATAACAAGTGGTTGCATATATGGACAGGCTTGGAAATAGGCTGAGGTCTGATACAGAAAGAAATAAGGGAACAAATACTATTACCTCTGACTGTGAAAGACTGTTTACTTGTGCACTATGTAACATTTCTTCCTAGATAGTTAGTCAGACTCCAGGCTACTCTGGACAGAGACCTTTTTTTACTATCCATTTGTACACCGATTAGCATGATGGCATTTCCTGATGGCACTGCAGTCCCAGTAAATGATAAAGACAACAACAGATTCCTAAAAATTTCCTCATTCCTTCAAACACAAATCATCATCATGAAGTTGATTACTTCTTGAAAAAAAAGCACTGCAGCATAAATAATTTATTTCCCTCTTACTAGAAATTGTTTCACTCATCTGTTTTATAACCAAAAATAAAGACTATAGATAACAAGAAGAGATTGTATGATTGGATAGCATGAGGTGCCTGAAAAATTGGCTGATTTACTTTGTAAGGATTCTGACAGAGCATTATCATAGTTTTAAAGTCATTTCCTCAGAAGAGCGGCTAGCAGTCCAAACGCATGTATCTGGCAAGAAATTATATGTGGAGTAGGAAGGACAACAAAGGGAGAGAAATATGGGCAAACAAGAAGAAAAAGTTAAATAAAATTATAACAATTTGAGAGAAAAAGTGATGGAAGTCATGAGTTAAACCTGCATAACTTTGAAACAATCACAGGGAAGAGGACAGGACTGTAATATTCCCTTTGTAATATACCAGTATCTGCACTAAGAAATTCATGATCTTTCAGTAAAGAATATTAAAAATGGGAAAATACTGAGATAGAAGAAAAAGGAATGGAAAAAGTAGTATCAAACAGGAAATAATTTGGAAGTTAGTATAAAAGCAAAGTTAATAATCCAAAGAAGTACTAAAATCTAACAGTAGATTTTACTATTTTGCTTATATTCCTGCAATTCTTAACTACATATACAGACAAGAGAAGAGAACTCAGGCATTAGGTCCAAGAAGAAATGCAGACATGGTACAACCAGGTGTCTGGCAGATCTTGAAAGACTGGTCTCCTGGATAAAAACACTGGGAAGGTATTCTGATGCTGTCTATTTTAAAACAGAATTTGAGGCTACATTTGCAGGTATTTTTGCCTTTCCCTTCCATATTATAGACATTTTTTCTTATATTTAGGAAAAACTTCTTTGGCTATGGGACAATAGCACTTGCCACTCAATTTACCTCTGAAATAAATTTAGATTAGGAAGACATTTCCTGTAAAATATAGTTTTTATTAACATAGTTCCCTATAATGTCAGTGGAACTAGGCCGTATTTTAAGGCATAGCTTTATATATTTTTTAGTACAATAAGAGAAATATAAACCATAAAATTGCTGATCTAGAACAACTAAAATTTATGGTAAAAGATTCTTTCATACTTATGTAATAACTGCCTTACTGAATTATCAAAAAAAAAAAGAGTATGAGAAAATGCAACAAAACATGTACAAAAATTTTAACTTACTGTAAGAGCTAGACAACAATGTATCACATCATAAAAGGCAACAAGACTACCTCACAAAGCTCATAAAAATGAGTTTCTCTTTTGGAATTCAGCAGCCCAATATTAATTATTTTTAAAATTCATTTATGTCATTTTTCTCTGTTTGTGGATAACTCCAGATAAGATCTTCTCAACTAATTATTTCTGACTAATTTTGATAAAGTCCGCAAGTAAAATTTC
This sequence comes from Buteo buteo, assembly GCF_964188355.1. Classification (NCBI taxonomy): domain Eukaryota; kingdom Metazoa; phylum Chordata; class Aves; order Accipitriformes; family Accipitridae; genus Buteo; species Buteo buteo. The sequence continues at coordinate 61,604,437 of NC_134173.1, read as the reverse complement.
ACTCAGTGACTCAGTATCCTCCATGAAGCATTACTCTTTTCATTTCCTGAAAGCTATTGTAAAAAATAGTAACAGAACTTTCTTTCCTTGAGTTGTCAGTGAAATGTTCATGGTAACCAAAATCCTATTGTGGCCAAAGTAATAGCACTTCTTATCATAATTTGTACATGAAGCTTACAGTAGAAATTATATATAGGTCAATATTTTATCTTTACAATTTTAAAGAGGTGAAACAGAGTTAAAGTAACTAAAAACTGAGTCACAGTACAATGAAATCAGACACACTAACCAAGGAGATATGAGTCAAAATTAGAATGGGGATTAAAATACAGTAAAACCTTGTTTTCCAAAGAAAAGTATTGTGTGGGATATTATATACAATTTTATCCACTCTATTTATGTGGATAGTGTAATGTGCATGTCATTATTTGCATAAATGACATATTGCAAATTTAGTTTTATTTAAATATTCTCAAACACACTAACAATTTATAGAATAGGCAAGTTCCAGTGCTATTACAACAGATACACACCATGATCTTTCTATGTTCAGATAAATCTTAAATCCAATGTGAGAGGAATTCCCTATCGTCTTCCTTACAAACATTGTTCATTCATTTCTGAATAGAGTCCATTCTGTACAGTTATGTGTGAGGCTTTCTGATATGTTTATTTGTACAATATAGTTCATTGACTGGCTAGTCTTGCACACAAAAAAAAGTGAATTAATTCTAAAAGCAATCTGGATCTCTTGATTATGAGACTAATCTAACAATATGATCTTTCATTGGATCCAACTATAATCCTTGAAGGGTTGAATTCACTGGGTCTTGTAATGACCATGGCAACAACTAACTTTTAGTCACCTTAAAACTTATTTTAATTCTTATTGTCCTAGTTATTTTATGTCTAGGACTACTAAAAAAAACAAGAATAAGATTAAAAAAACCCAGAATGCTAAATAAGAAGCCACTGACACCAGTAGTTACAGCTTCAACATTTAGATCTATAAGTACATAGTTGCACATCTCATTCCTCAGCACTTCAATATGACTTAAGCGTGCCCATTTCATCCAGTCGTTAGCCATTTCTTATCTTCATATTTCCTCTGTGGTACCTTTGTGCTGCGCCCACATGCGTGTGTGAACAGCTTGACAAAATGAACTGGGACAGGGAGTTGGCTTGAAAAATAACACAGCAAAATACAATTAGCCTCCACAGAATTTTCCCTGTTTTTTGGTTTGTGCAATTTATAGTCAGTTCCGTGCTATAAAGCCTAAGAAATCCCCAAATACCTTATAGTATGGGCATTAGAGAAGGTTTATGGAGTAGGTGATAACAGGTATGAATTCCTCTCAAAAGCTCCTTTCTAAATGATTCTTCTCTATCTGTTTGCTTTGTTTTGTTTACTAAAACCCTGACCCTTAAAAGCAGGTTCTCTACCTCTGGACAACAGAGTTTAGGCCAACCCCAAAGTAACCTCTTTTCCTATTGACATAACAACAACAGTAACAACAGCAGTCTCAAACTATTTAGCTCTCCCAAAAGCAAACAGTTTTCTTTTTGTGTTTGTTTGGTTTTGGTAATTGCTATGTATAATATGTAGTCATATTGGAGCAATTTGATTGTCGTAGTCTGGCCACCCGGAATTGCCCTCTGTGATAAATGTAAAGATGTGCTGTATTTATTCCAGCAGTAATCTGTACTGTTTAATGATTCTGAGTATTTTAGGGTGTAACAGGGAAAAAGATTGATTGCTGAAAATCTATATTCCTGTTACGAGACCACAGTGAAAACTAAAACTTCTTACATCCAAATGCTTATTCTGCTGAAGAGGTGTCTGTATAAAGTAAACAAGCTTTGATCCCCGCGTTATTCTAAATAGTTTTATCTCCATAGTAAGATAAGCCAGTCCAATCTGCTATAAACAAACTACTTTGCCTCTAAGTGAATGAAAAGACCAACTAGGCAAAAAAATAAACAAGAAGAAAAACAAAAAGCTCAACCAGACCACTAATTCATTCCTCAAGGACATATCCACCGCCGCTTCATAGTAGGTTCACCTGCAGTAGAAAAATACCAGTATATTTTTCTTACCAGGATTACGTATGAGATCAATCTGAAGATTCATATATCCCGTGCTGTATCGGGTAGCCTGATGGAGGCAAGGCTGCTGTGGCTCCTTGTTCCAAGCCCAGTCAGCAAGGCTGACCACATGCTCCCCAATAGGAACACACACACACATACTACACGCATGCCCTGCTACACACACAGCCTGCCACACCCCCCCCCCCCCCCCATGTACACAGCTGGCTGCACAGATAACACAGAGAAAAAACAGTGCTTTACCTACACCTATGTAAACGCACAGCATTCGCACAAACATGAGCAGCAGAGATGGCTTGATCTTGTTCCTCCACAGGAACAGGGTTCAGGAAAATCTACCAGTAGGCTATATGTGTACATGCACTATGGATCCCCATCATAGCGGGGCCTTTTCGTCTTGCTCGGAGAATTGGTCTCTGCTCCACTTCATATGCATCACCTGAACCTTTGTCTGATAGCCAAGTCAAACTGGGCCTTTTATAGACATTTATGTTTTATTTCTGAGCAGTGTCTCCTTTTAGCTAACATTTGAGAATTTCCTTTGCATGTGCACCTTCCAGAGTAGTACAGAATGCTCCCTAACATACAACCTCAAGTGCATGTATACCAACACATGTAGTCTGGGCAACAAACAGGAGGAACAAAGGAGGGCAAAGGAGCTTGTGAGTGCTAGGAGTTATTCAATAACAACCTCCTGGAAGTACAAAAACAGTCCATCCACTACAAAGGAAAAGGGAGAAGGCAGAACAAGAGATCGCCCTGGCTTAGCAATGAACATTTTGGTGTACATAAAAGGAAAAATAAGCATTCTGGCTATGGAAAAGCAGCCATATACCCATGGAGGCCTACAAAAACCCTACTGGCTGGGGCATGCAGAGTTGCAGTCAGGAAAGCAAGGCTCAGCTAGAACTGAAAGTGGCCAAAGATGTCAAGAAAACAAGAAATGGTCCTTCAGATACGTGAGTAGTAAGCAGAAGCATGGAGAAAACAAAGGACCATTGCTAAACAGGGCAGGGAAACTAGTTACTAATAATGCTGACAGGGCAGAGATTGTCATTACTTTCTTTGCGTCTTTCTTTACCAACATAGCTGGACCCCTGTCACAGAGGCTCACACGATCAAATTAAACAGGTGTTAAACTCAACAAAATTTATTTGTTAATCAAAATTGTTTAGAACTCTGACAACATTAGTAAACCACAGGTTCCATGATGTAAGGGGAAGTTAATACTACACAACTGACTTAAGAATTCTTAAGCTTTAGAAATACCGGTATTTTTCTACTGCAGGTGAACCTACTATGAAGCGGCGGTGGATGTGTCCTTGAGGAATGAATTAGTGGTCTGGTTGAGCTTTTTGTTTTTCTTCTTGTTTATTTTTTTGCCTAGTTGGTCTTTTCATTCACTTAGAGGCAAAGTAGTTTGTTTATAGCAGATTGGACTGGCTTATCTTACTATGGAGATAAAACTATTTAGAATAACGCGGGGATCAAAGCTTGTTTACTTTATACAGACACCTCTTCAGCAGAATAAGCATTTGGATGTAAGAAGTTTTAGTTTTCACTGTGGTCTCGTAACAGGAATATAGATTTTCAGCAATCAATCTTTTTCCCTGTTACACCCTAAAATACTCAGAATCATTAAACAGTACAGATTACTGCTGGAATAAATACAGCACATCTTTACATTTATCACAGAGGGCAATTCCGGGTGGCCAGACTACGACAATCAAATTGCTCCAATATGACTACATATTATACATAGCAATTACCAAAACCAAACAAACACAAAAAGAAAACTGTTTGCTTTTGGGAGAGCTAAATAGTTTGAGACTGCTGTTGTTACTGTTGTTGTTATGTCAATAGGAAAAGAGGTTACTTTGGGGTTGGCCTAAACTCTGTTGTCCAGAGGTAGAGAACCTGCTTTTAAGGGTCAGGGTTTTAGTAAACAAAACAAAGCAAACAGATAGAGAAGAATCATTTAGAAAGGAGCTTTTGAGAGGAATTCATACCTGTTATCACCTACTCCATAAACCTTCTCTAATGCCCATACTATAAGGTATTTGGGGATTTCTTAGGCTTTATAGCACGGAACTGACTATAAATTGCACAAACCAAAAAGCAGGGAAAATTCTGTGGAGGCTAATTGTATTTTGCTGTGTTATTTTTCAAGCCAACTCCCTGTCCCAGTTCATTTTGTCAAGCTGTTCACACACGCATGTGGGCGCAGCACAAAGGTACCACAGAGGAAATATGAAGATAAGAAATGGCTAACGACTGGATGAAATGGGCGCGCTTAAGTCATATTGAAGTGCTGAGGAATGAGATGTGCAACTATGTACTTATAGATCTAAATGTTGAAGGGCTTTCTGGGGACGGGGAGTGTTTCTGAGTGACAAACCAGTGGGTTATCAGTCAATGTCTTGAGTAGTTTTTTGTGCTGGGGGTGTGGACCCCAGAGAGAGAGGAGAACCTATTATTATTCAGGTAAAGGGACTGTCAGAGTTAGCAGAAGGAGTTCAAAAAGTTGTGTGTGTCCAGGTGATGTATGAAAGGGGGCAGCAAGGGATACTGATGTCTGCAGTGGTGGACCCCAGCCACCTTAGACCTCTCATTTGAGAGCTACCGGACACTTTAAAAATACGTGTCCAGTCTCTCAGAGAAAGGATTCAGAGGACCATTGAGTGCAATCAACAAAACCCTCAGAATCCCCCCACGTGTTTGTGAACCTGGGTGGAAGTGTTACATGATATAGTTGCTCACAGGTGTGAAATGGATGGATAGAGCCCAGCGGTGGCATGGATGGCAATAAGAAGGTCCGGCAAGGCAGCTAAAAATCCCACTCCCTGGGGCAGGCCAGGTTGGACTTATAATCTGGGAAGGAACGATCTTTGGCAAAACGAGTTAACACTCCCTTCTTCTCTGACTGAAGTATGTATATGGTAGTCGTAACCCAACTCCACCATGTGGGTGAGGCAGCTTGACCCCCAAACTGTGGCTTCCAGGTTTTTTTCTCTTTTTTTCATGGCTGAGAAATGTTACTGTCTATCAGCGTGGGTGTACCAGCCACATCCCCCGATCACAGGATCCAGTAGCTATGACAATGCATTTGTTGACCCACCAGTAGTGGAGGAAGGACTGGTCTGTGGCTTCTTGCAAGGGCTCAACCCACATAAATATGTGGTTCTGGACAGAATCCACACCAGGGTGTTAGGAGAAGTGGCTGACATTGTTGCAAGGCCAGTGTCTATATTATTTGAAAAGTTGTGGAGATCAGGGGATGTCCCTGATGACTGGAAGAGGGCAAATGTCATACTCACCTACAAGAAAGACATAAAAGAGGACCCAGGAAGCTACAGGTCCATTAGTTTTCAATCCCTAGAAAAGTATGGAATAAGTCCTCCTAGAAACTATTACAAACCCAATCAAGCAGCTGATTGGGAAAAGCCAACATGGATTTACCAATGGCAAATCATACCAGACTAGCCTGATTGCCTTCTACAACAAACTGTCATTTTCTTCAACGTGAGGAGAGCAGTGGATGTTGCTTACCTGGACTTCAGCAAAGCATTTGACACCATTTCCCACAGCCTTCTCCTGGGCAAACTGGCAAGGTACAGACTGGGTGGGTGGTCAGTGAGATGGGTAGGGAATTGGCTAACAGGCTGCACTCAGAGGGTGGTGACCAAGGGTTTTTACTCAGGCTGGCAGCCTGTCACAAGTGGGGCTCCCCAGGGATTGCTAGCAACCCCCACGCTGTTCAACACCTTCATAAATGATCTGGATGATGGGGTTGAAAGCACCCTCACCAAGTTTGCTGATGACACCAAAATGGGTGGTGAGGTGGACTCATCAGAAGGGAGAGCCATCTTACAGAGAGACCTGGACAAGCTGGAAGAGCGGGCTAGCAAGAAATGTATGAAGTTTGACAAAGACAAGTGCAAGGTCCTGCACCTGGGAAGGAATAACCAAAGAGCACAGTACTGGCTAGGATCTGTGTGGCTGGGTAGCAGCCTTGCTAAAAGGAACCTGGGCATCCTGGTGGATAGCATGCTGAGCTATGAAGGCAAAATGGATCTTATGCTGCATCTGCAAGAGCATTACTAGCAGAGATAAAGCTGTGATCATCCCACTTTGCTCAGAACTTGTGTATTGGGTCTGGCTGAGATGGAGTTAATACTCCCCACAGCAGCCCTCATAGCACTGTGCTCTGCATCAGTAGCTAGAAAGGTGTTGATAGCACACCGGTGTTTTGGCTACTGCTGAGCAGTGCTGGCACAGCATCAAGGCTGTCTCTCTAACATTTTTGATCCCCCCCCCTCAATGGCAGGCTGGGGCAGGGCAAGATCTTGGGAGGGGACATAACCAGGACAGCTAACCTAAACTAACCAAACAGATATTCCATACCATATGACGTCAGCTCAGATATAAAAGCTAAGTAAAGGGAGATGGAAGGGGGGCATTTTTGTCTTCGGAGCAACCACTATGCATACTGAAGCCCTGCTTCCCAGGAAGTGGCCAGACATCGCCTGCTGATGGGAAGTAGAGAATAACATAATTTGTTTTTCTTTGCTTTCATGCACGACCTTTGCTTTCACTTTATTAAACTGTCCTTATCTTGACCCACGAGCCTTTTTGTTATATTTTCTCCCCCCTGTCCAGCTGAGAAGGGGAAGTGATAGAGTGGCTTTGGTGGGCACCTGGCATCCAGCCAGGGTCAACCCACCACAACTTGTCAGGCTGCACCTGAAGTACTGTGTCCATTTCTGGTCCCTGCAATTCAAAAAATATGTGGACAGACTGGGGAGGGTCCTAAGGAGGGCAATGAAGATGATGAAAGGGCTGGAGAACCTGCCCTGTGAGGAACAACTGAAGATGTTAGGTCTTTTCACCCTGGAGAAGGCTCAGGGGGGACTTCATAACATTTTTCCGGTACTTAAAGTGTGGTTGCAAAGAGGAGTTTCTTGCTTCACAAGAAGTCACATGGAGAAGACACAGGGCAATGAGTACAAGTTGCACCAGCAGAGGTTTATATATCCTTGATATACGGACACCTTCCAACCTGGGCTGTTCTATGATTCTATGATGTTGAATTCATTGATAAAATTTTGATTTCTGCTAAAGTAATGTAGTATATTATAATTTTGTATTTATAAGGGCTGATTATTAATATTTTTATTTATATATATGAAAAGAAATTTGTTTGGGATCATCCAAAATAAAAATTATAGTGTGATTTTTAATGAAGGCATATTATAATAGTCTTCAGAAAAAAACCAAACACAACTATGCTTTGGCAAAACAAACATTCAGTCTTAGTACAATTATAGTGCACACAGATCACCAGGTACATTAATTTTTCACATAAACTACCAAAACCTTATTGTCTTACTCTTTAAAAAAAATAAAATCTGCCCACATAATCCAATGGTTACCCTCTCTCACATATTCCTACCTCTACTCTGGGACAGATCTGATGAAGATATGAATCAGCTCTAGTTGATATTTATGTACTTTGCTCTCTTTATTCACAGAAATTTATGTTTAAAACTTCAGGAACATCAGTTATAGACCATAATGTTTGCATTGCACACCCCACTACATTAGCCAGAAGGCATAATATTGGGGCAAGAAAGAGTACTGGATTTTGATCCAATGTCTACAAGTTTGATTAAATATTTTTGGTAAGAACTTACTGAAAGAAGCAAGAATACTCAGAATATTTAAAGACTACATTTTATTTTTGAAAGATTGATAAAGTTTTTTGCATTGTTCTCCACAACCCTTAATCTATTTCTCAAAAGTATTTTACTGAATTGTTATTTGCTAAAAATAATGTAATAAAAAATTTTAATAAGGAAATTTCAGATAATGTTCTCAAAAATTGCACTGTCTTGAAAAGCAATAGTAAAAAGTGTAAGAAACAGAAAATGTTTGCAATGTTAACATTTTTCTGTGAAAAGATATCTTGAAAAATATATTTGTATTATATATTTGGTTTACATTATTTTTTCATCATATCTGAAATTTAATTATGTTTATGCATTAGCATGTATCACATCATGTTCTGATTTTCATTTACTCATAGCAGAAAAAAAATGCTATGTATTGAAATTATTGTAGATTTCTGAAGAAAAGTTGCTTACAAATTAGAATACAGACATATCTCCTCTAACCAGTTCAAATGGTACTGTATTTTGACATAAATGTGAAATAAATACCATATCAACTTCTTACTGAAATCACTGAGAACACTCAAGATTCATCAGTCATTGCTTTACGAAACAACTTTACAAGAACTAGCAAAAGCAACTTAACATTAACGCACTGCAAAAACATGAGAATCTTCCAGATCATCTTTCCAAGCCATCAAAGGCTTCATTTGTTGCTAATAAAAATTGAGGCAAATGACAAATACAATGTTTTGCCATCTTTATAGAGAACTTTCAGTGAAATAAAAACTGAAACAGAACTGAGTGCTTGATATCCTAATACGCTTATTTTCCTCAAAGTTTTAGCCCAATGGATTGTTAGGACATGAACAGATTGGGAAATAAATTCAAGATGTGGAAAAAAATAAAAAGCATTCAATAACCAAAAGTATTTCTTATATGATTTAGCTGACTAGTTTAAGCCTGAATCAACAGGCACTGGAAAGAGCTGGGAACCTACAGAGACCAGCTTACTACAGCTATCCAAGTATGCCTCAGTTTTACTGAATAGTATTTTATTAGCACCTCAGTGCTCCCTGGCCATGCCAGGGTCAGTCTGGGTTGCCCTTCCTCTGAAAATGTAAAAATGTGTATCTGAGTATGTGGACAGTAAAGGAGCCAGTACATCCCCTAAGGGAAGTGTTAGGGAACCAACACAACCAGGCATATTGGATAGTGCCCTGGTCTGTGCTGACTCAGCTTTAGATATCCGTTTTAGGAATAAATGGTTATTTCCCTGGTGGCATATCCCTCCTTCCATCAGTCATAGGCATATGGATTCGTTAGATATGTAACTTTTATAAAATCTAACTTTTAGGTGAGCTAAATACCACCTTTAAGCTAAGCCACTCCAAAACATTTTAAGACAAGCTTTCTTAAGAAACTGATCTTTATACAGATATATTCTTGAGATTCTTGAGTCCTCTGCAGTTGATTGTCCTGAGTATCTGGGTCTGCAGAGATCTATCAATGTTGTATCATACTGGCGATACTCATCAAAAGATTAAGAGCCTCTGAGGAAAGAAATTAACATGTTTTACAATGCTAACAGCTATTGCATATGTATAATGTAATATATGACTATTCTGGATTAATATACAATATTGCAGAAAACTCAACTACCCAGTGAGAAGTAATAACAACAGATGCAGAGAATGAATTTAGTCACTGAACTGCAGAACATGGGAATTTTAATCCAGCTTCAGCTGAAAGATCTCAAAAACCTTAAGGACCTATTAACTATGGATTTAATACTTATGCCTACATAATATATTTTTCTAAGTAGGACATTTTTTCTCTGTGTAAAGCATAACTTGATACTGATGGAGTACTGTGGCTTTACAGAACATATGAAATTTTAACGATAAAACCATGATTCACAAATTAGACATCTATGCAAATGTACATTATTTATGCATTTCATTGAATTATTTCTGTATAACACAGAAAGGACATGCAGGTCCTTTTGACCCAAATTTGACTTTGATTTTGCTGGTTTAGCCATGACCTAATTTAGAGCTGTCTCAGGCATGTTTATAAAACACTCAGCATTTAGACCATATGGTGCAGTTAGAGACACAGAGCACCACTTGAACCTTCCCTAGAATTAGACTTCAAACTCTTTGTAGTGTTAAAATCAAAACCTAACTTTTGAATTTAGTAAATACTATATAACATACATGTAATCCCAAAAGCTCCTCACAATGCAATCCGGCATTCAGCTTCAAATTCTCTGTAAAAAAGTCCATCTCTTTCTGATCTCTATAAATAGCATTGTTCATGGAAACAGTAGGCTACTGCTTCTTAATTTATGTCTAATTAACTATCCATATAACTAAATATTTACTTCTGCCTTTGACATAGGTATTGCCTGCAAGTACTGAACCACACATTGTCTTTAACCAACAATTAGATATATTTCCAAAACCTCCAAAAATGTAATTCTGGATGCACTTATCTGCAAATAATCCCACTGATGATAAAACTGTTAACTACATAAATCAATAGACAAAACCTCAAAGTCAAAAAAATGACCACATATTCACACATAAATTTACATGTGCAAAGGAGCAAAGAATCACAGACCTGGCAGGAATCTCGAGAGACTATCCAGTCTTTTCCCCTGCCTCTGGCAAGACATTCTATTCTTTTATATATAGACTATATAGATTTAGAACTTGTGACACACTTTTTAATCCACTCTTGAAGTTCTAGTGAGAAGCATCCAACTCATTCTTAAGCAGGATTTTTAGTGTTTTATTTACTTCCTGATCCCTGCAAAACCCCATCATTTTGGCAGTGAATTCAGGACTACAACACAGGCACAATTTCCTTGCCAGATTTGCTGGAATTCTGCCCTTAAGCTTTTTCATTCTAAATTTTTTTCTCAGCTTTCTTAGTACTATCATGAGGCACAATGTCAAAAGACTTTAAAAGTCAAGTTATATGACTCTCCTACTTCTATTCTATCTACAAGGCCTATTATGCTATTGCAGAAGTAAATTATGTTGTTTTGATGTGATTTGTTTTTGACAAATCTTTTTGGGCTATTATTCTCCTCTTTTTTATTTCCAGGTGATCCAGGTTTGCTAGATTATTTGTTTCAGTCACTATTTAGAAATTAAAGTAAAGCCAACAGATACATAATTCTGTGGCTCCTCCTTTTCCACATTTTTTTGAAGTGTGGCACAACAATTGCCTTTTTCATCTTTGATCTGTAAATTCTCAAAATAACTACTATTTGTGCTCTGATTTCACCAGTCGATTCATTAAGTACATTGAATGAAACCCATCAGTCTTACAATATGAAAAGGCCTACCTCAAATAAGTAGCCTCTAGCCTATTCTTGATTTATTCAAGGCTGAAATCTTCTTTTATTGTTGGTTTAAAATATATTTACTTCTAGGTTGCAGCTTGTATTTTAGTCAAGAATTATACAAAATATTACTAAGCACGTTAACCTTCTTAACACCATCTGCCAATGGTTTCCTACTCTGATAATAGTGGACCCATTATTAGCAAACTGACTTTTTCACTTTCTATATGCCTTCTTGTTTTTGCAGTCAGTTAAAAGTCAGCCCAGTGATTGGTTACTGTATTTTGGGAGGGATTAATTCATTTGACCCCATGTGAATGCCTACTATGACTATACTTTGCTGTATAGTTAATGTAATGAAACAGATACTCCTGGAATGTAATTCAGCACATCCTAAACTTCAACAAACAGTGAATACCAGTTTTCTACTCCCAGGGAGAGAGCTTAGAATTACCAGCTCACATGCAATGGTCTCTATTGTGTATATCTGTAGTTATGTGAGGTTGCTCATAAAAGACCTGATCATGTGATCTTCCAGGTTTACTGGTCTATCTGAACTCCTACAATGTTAATGATCCTATTCCTTTTGCCCTTGAATCATTACACAGAACATTTCAGAAAGCTCCACTTAGTTTCAGTGTCAGAATTTGTTCTAAAGAATGTTAGAAGGCTGAGCTAGTCCCTCTTCTGTTGCCTTTCTTTTCTAGCAAACTATACCCAAATATATTTGTATTCCAGTCAGGTGAATTATTTTAACCAGGCTGTGACATTCCAGTTTAATAATGAAATACATATTAATGATCCATACTCATTCTGAGTTGCACAGGACAGTACCAATCCTGCAGATGACTACAAAACATGGCTATCTTGCCATGTCCAGCGTGAAACAGTCCAGCTGCCTCAACATTCTTACTCTCAGATTACTTTTTGTAGAGAAATCTTGAAGGGATAAACCCCCCCATACTGATGGTTTTTCAGCAAGAGTTCAATGTCTGACAAAAAGAACCTCAGAATGGAAAATCATTGAGCAATACATCCATGAATGACGTTGCTTCAAAGCCATAGTATTTGCATGATGTTATAAAGGTAAGAATCTGGAAACCACAGTTCTCCAAAGAAATTTTAACATTTGTAACTATAGCAGTTGTAATTTATTGTTCAATGTATCAGTTTCATCTCATTTGAGTTTTCCTATAAACTACTCAGAAAGTTTAATTTATTTGGCTTTCTTCTATGAAAATTAATATGCAAAAAAGTAATAGAAGATTTCTGAATGTTTTACTCTGAGCATTATTTTCTACTTCTCTATAATTCCAAATGTCTTTAAAGTGTGTGGTGTCAATTGATTTTATGAAAGCCATCACTATCCTCTAGTGATTTTTCTGTCTTTGTCTAGGTTGCCCTTTATATTATTTCCCCACATAATTTCTGTAAGAAAAAAGATGCTCTTCCACCTTGCAATCATAGCACGCCATATATATTCTCTTTGCTATATTGGAAGGAAAAACCAAGATAACTTATTCAGACTGGGACAGAGATGGACTTGAATGCAAATACCTCCCTGCTTTGCAGGTTTCACTATTTCTATTTAGTTCCAGTACTGACACCATAGAATGTGAGCTGTGTTATTCCTAGTTCTAATTTGGTTTGACACCTCTGACCCACAGATTGCCAGAACTTTCTTAGGCATGAGCCGTATGATGTCTTGTGGTTGGTTGTTTGGGTTTTTTTCTTTAAAAACCAGCTCAGGAAAAAATATAATTATAGATTCTCAGCATGCATTTAAATTAATAGTAAAAAATTCTTGTTGATTGCACAGAAAAAAATTGAGATGATAAAATCTAAACACTCATAAGAAAAAGCAAACAGAAAAAGCTTCATCTGATGATCGCTAAGTGAATGCCATGACTATTCCAGTTCTGAAATATTCAGGTTTGACAATGTTCCAATCTGTTTTCTCTGAATTACATTCCCACAAAATGTGTATGAAATAAATAAAAAAAAAAAGCTCAGAAAGCATGACAGTCTCATTCGCATTTTTTTAAAAAAAGCAAAAAACAACTCCCCCCAAAAACCGAACAAAACCTCAAAAAATTCAAAAGCGATTTATGAAATTTCCCTGCAGCATGATACTATTAAATTCTATCTGAACAAACTAAATACAAGCTAAGGGTAAAAACATTGTCTCAAAGAGAATGTGGTGTTGGAGAAGTAATTTAGGTCTTCAGAGATTAATTGTTTCTACAAACACCTATCACAGCTGAACCTAAGGCTCCCTGGCATCATTGGTGAGTGATCTCTGGTGTGAGGAGACTCTTTCATCTCAGAGTGATTATTCCAGCATGTAAATTCTTTGCCAACATGCATAAGCACTGTACAATAACCCCTACTGTTCCTATCTGAATAATCTTTTTGAAATAAAGGTTGTGGTTGCAACTAGAAATTAAGACCCTCAGCTTCCTATATTATAGAGGTTTGTAACAATTTTGTCAGGTGTCACTGGCAGCAGGAAAAGTATGATTTAAGCATCAGCTTCCTCTTAAAATTAACTAATAATCATCACCAGCTCCAGATACAAACCAGAGGGTGTTTTAAAACTAAGACTACCCTAAGAAAAAAGAGGAAAAGGAGGGAAGGAAAAAGATAATATAAAATTAATAAAAAAGCCCCACACCCAATCCCAACCCCAACCCTAGTTACTATGTTAACTCAACTGTATATTGAAAGGAATAGTAAGCAAATACTCTACAGCATCTTGATTATTTTTTTTTTACCTTGAATTCTCCACTGATACTATAAATGCTTTCTAAACAAGTAACCCTTCCACATCTGACTCTCCCCTACCATTTGCCCTCTGATACTTCTCATTCATGATTACTGTATGGATACTGAATGGTTAGTATCGTGAAATGTTTGGCAGTGGTTGGTTGTCATATAAATGAAGAATACATTTATGCAGGTTTATCCCCAGGCTCTACAGAAAACTGAAGCCAGGAAGTAAAAAGCCTTATTTTGTTACTTCCTACAAAACCAATATTTTTAATGATTTTTCAGTGTCTGCACAAAATCTTACTAGTTTTATTCCTAAAGCTGCTTGGAAAAACAGATTTTTTTAAAATTTATTTGTATCTATTTCTGTCACTTGTGACTTTAGTGAAAAGCTTTTATAACACCTAATTTAGATAATGGGTGCAAAATATTAATTCCTTTGTTCCACTGAAAAAAAATACAAATGGAGTCCCTGAGAAGAGTCTTAGCAAATTAGTCTGTGGCCCCAAGAAAGTAAGAGTTCTGAATTCCTCCCAGTAGCCCATATACTTGCTTTAATATGCATTCAAGTAGCAACGGGTACATGACTGAAGTTTTGGTTATAATGAATTCATTATCCATGGTACATTAAGCACCACATTTCTCTTTATTCAAATTATACACATAATTTTAGATGTTCTATACCTAAAACCTATGAATTCTAACTAGCATAAATAACATCTGCACTCACGTAAATGAGTGCTAACCATAGATCTTGTCCTTTTCCAGTCGACCCAAATTTGCACAGTTTCTTCCCCTCACAATCATACTAGAGTTAAATAAATGAAATAATAGACTAAAGTTAAATGTAATAACTGTGATGACACGTCTGGAAAGTAATTGGACATAAGAGTTCAAAATTCTGTGAAATAACAGAAAACTCATACTATTTTTTTTTTTTGTTTTATCCTGAACCCTCTTTAAAATGCAACTTCAAAAAGCATTTTCAGGCACAGCTTTTCCTTTTGAAATGATCTGTTGCTAACAACTCCCAAAGAAACTCTTCATTGTATACATTGCTTCAATCAGTGTCAGATACATGAATATATACATTTCTCTCTTTTGTGTATTGTGTTTGGTATACTATGTTGGATTTCTATAGGGTGATAAATGTTCATGACTCGCTTCCAAATATCTTTTAACAAACTGTTTGGGACATCTGCTAGTAATATGAACCTAATAGGGCTCAAGAGACAACTGCTGAAAAGTTCCTCGCATTTCAACCTAAAATGATCATTAGGCATGCATTTAGTCTGTTTATACAAGAAACTTACACAAAAACCTTTATACAAGCACCTTACACAAGAATGTTTCAACTTTTGCAGCAGATTATTCTTTCTGATGAGAGCTGAGATTTTTCACAGCATTTGATAACATTTTTCTATTATTTCAACATCTCCTCGGTAGAAATGTGTCATGTGAGCCAAAGTAGCTAAGCACCTTCATGCACTGCAAATGTCACTGCTTATGAAATTCTTTTGATAAATCTACTTTTCTCTAGTGTGTAGAACAGGTCTCTATATAAAGAAAACAAAGAGTATAAAAAGATTTAATTTATACTGCAAAATTATCTAGACATTCACATCTTCTAATGCTTAAAATTTCTAATTCACCCTGATAACTGAAAATGAAGAAAATAATGATGGGCAGAGATTACCAAAAAGACCCTCTTGTTTTTTGATCTTCCTTAGGAAAACGTGGTATATGTGATGGTATTACATTTCCAGTGGGAGAGTGGGAAAAACTGAACCAAATGAAAAGCTAACATTTGTCTTCTGGGAGAGCAACAAAACAAGGGTGCTGAGTAGAATGAATATGGACAGAGTGATATAAATATCTCTTCCTCCCCTCCCTCATTTGCCTTATCTTGGTCATCTTCTCCTGCAAAGGAATGGGTGGAAGTAAACCTGTGATAAAGTTGTGGTGAGCCTTTCCATTCATATTTAACAGCCAGTCTTTAAAGGCAAGTAGCCTGACTAGATAAACACAATTAAGAAAACTGTAAAGCAAATGCTAAGCTACCCTTCCCTTTAATGGCAATGCTTACGCAGGCAGCTGTACAGTATGAGACATGAGTGATCAATCTGCATATGAGTTTCTCAAGTATGTTGCTAATTACCCATCTATTTTCCGTTGGAGCCTCTTGTAGCCTTCTACATAATTTACAGATGGTTCTGCCTATACTGTCATGTAGAGATTCCTTCATTAGTGTGCAGCAGAACTTTATATCAGGAAGAAGTCATTTGCAATAATGGCCTTAGAGCCTCCTGAACTTTCAACATCTCTGCTAATACTTTTGGGGTGGCAGAAGTCCAAGCAAGGTCAGATGTGACTGCTATAGTATTGTGATAATTTGATTACATACATTCTTATTCCACATTTATTCATAGTTGTCTCTGCACAATAGAGCTCAGAAACATCTGTGTATATATATAACTTATATAGTATAGCACTATAATATATATATGTATATAACTTATATAGTATAGCACTATAATATAGTACTATAGTACAATATGTGTATAGCAATTTTGTAACTGTGATATTGATATCTGTTTAATTTATAACCATGTATTGATATGAGTTACAGCTTAATTGTTTTCTGGATGTAACAGTGTTGCATATATCTTGCCAAAACAAATCCTTATTCCATGAAGACTTAGGGGTAGTAACAGCCACCGATTTTAAAAGAAAAACACATCGTATGTGGCTACAGTGTCATATATTCAGTTATTGGAGACACAGTGGAAAAGAATTTTGCATTACTTGTTTACTGGTAGTCTTGAGCAGTGAGGTAAACATCCTCAGAGAAGAAATAAGATAGTTCTGTTTCCTTGGTACAAAAATATGCTGCTTCCTGTGGGACTAGAGGATAGCTTCCCAAGCAAAACGTCTAACCTTCTTGAAATGACATATATTCAGAAACTTGCTACCTCAGTCTTCTCCAAGCAGCCACTGGTAGACCCCTCCTGAAGGGTCTACCCAGGATCAAAAAGTACAGAGTGCTTTTCTTTGGTATTTTTCAAACCTGTTAAAGTAAAAAACTAAAGCAAACATATATATGCTAATGCAGCCACTAGTTCTGCAACTAATGTTAGGCACCATCTTGCTACACTTATTTTATTATCCCAGTTGACATTTTATTCACTTAGTCACAATTACACTGCAGGAAATTTGTAACTGTGCTAACATAACTTAGAAAGGAAAAACACGAGCATCACACATTTCCACCTATTAACAATCAACAGTTAGGGTTTTTTTCCACAGTGTTAAATGCAAAATCTTTCATTTCTAATTGTATAATATGCTTAGTCTTTGCAACATGGCACGTTTGCATATTGAAATGGATGGAAAATAAGAATAATGAACCATGCTGGGAAACCTGAATATAATGAATAAGGAAAAAAAAAAATAAATCTTTAAACTCCTTTATTTTTTTAATTCTTTCAGGATGTAGCTTATGGATAAAATCTTTTGCTGGTGTCTATCTATTTAACTTCATACGTTTCAGTAGACATTTAGACATGTCTAGATTAGCCTCAACAAATTTTCCATTATAATGGTAAGCCTCCATTCACCCTCTGATTGTATTTTGTTGGCACTTTTGGGCAGGGATTTCCATTTAGCCCGTTTCCAGCTCTTTCAAGGGTCCTTTTCTGCATAGGCTCTAATACCATTTTCAGCTTTTAATTTCTAAATTTTTCTGCATAGCACTACCTGTTTTTCTTCCAGAATGATCTTTAGAGGCAACAGAGTACTGTTTCTCTCCTCTTGATCCAAAACTTCAAGTAAAGCAAACGTAATGCTAGAAAGAAGGAAAAAAAAAAAGCAAAACACAAACCCCAAAACCACACACACACACACACAAAGCAACCCCAAAACCAAAACAAAAAAAACCAAAACAACATGAAGAGGGTTTTTTTCAGCTAAAATATCCAGTCAGTTCATCCCTCTTTATTTAGATTGCCATCGCCTAAACCTTCTGTCAATTTGAAAGTATGTCAGCCATTATGTATTTTCTGTGCAAACCTTTATATGACCTACTCACAATCCATAAAATTATAGTGTCTCTTAAGAATGTGGACTCCTTTATCCTCCTCCTCACATTAGATATCTACTTCTATAGTACCAAAACTGTACTTCCAACACTTCAGTAAATGACCTGTTTGCTGGGTTCCCACAGCTCCTACTGAAGTCAAGGTTAGTTACATTTTACATTGTCCTATTTCTTTCTCCTATACATTTACATGGCAAAGCTACAACTTTATGATCATTAATAAGAGCTACAACTATGCAAGCTAACATAATTACAATAAAATCGTATGCTTCAGGGCATAAAATGGTAATCTGTGGGAGTCAGGAAAGAACTTTTCTCTCATTATGACATTAAACAATGGACAGGTGCTTTATGGTGGCTTTTGCTGTATTTGAAGCTTCAAGTACAGGCAGCTGCTTATGGAAGTAGAATGCCAGAGTAGGTTTAATAATGGCAATAATCCAACATTACCTCTTTTATATTCTCATAACATCTTACCCATTATGTCTCTTATTGTGACAAATCATATTGATATTATGATGACCACATAGGTAATTTTTATTTATCCTTTGCTAAAAGAGTATTCCTTTGTGATTCCACCAGTCACTTGGCAATATATTTTTGTTTTTATAAGTAAAAACCCTGTGATTAATTCTGAAAGTAAATCTTAAAATGAAAAGTGAAAAGTCGCTGGGAAGTAATGAAAGTAAGAGTATTAGCTAAGTGCACATGATTTCAAACCAACCCCCCAAAATGTGCTCCAAAGCCATGTTTTCCTATATTCCATTTCCCTTAGTACAGAGGAATAGAAGGAGCAAGAAACAAGAGAAAATAGTCCAACAAAAATAATGTAAAATTGACTACAAAAGCCATGACAAAATGAGAGAGCAATACAATAAACACACCCTAAATGAAGTTCCTCAGTTCCTTGGATGTTCTGTTTCCAGTGTGGATTGGCTATTTATTAATTCTTTTTATTCTAAAAAACCCCCAAAACAAACAAACAAACAAAAACCACCTAAAGTGTGCATACTGGGGAAAACAAAACAAAACACTTTTATCAATTTTTAATTGATAAATTGGTTTATTTGTATTCTTTCTAAATTCATTATTCTACAATATTATTCCACAGTTTTGCCAGATGGTCAGTGAAGTCAAGAACTAAGTTCAAATAAGTAGATTTTCCTCTTAGAACCAACATTATTGACTTAAATTTTTCAAATCACTAACTACATTCTCCTGGTACCATTAGCAGTTAACCCTCCCCACCTTTCTCCCTTGGGATAAATGCCTAATTATCTCCATCAATTACAGAGGAATCAGAGGAAGATTAAAATCACTATGCTACAGCTTTGGGAATATTTCCTTAGATTCTTAACTTTGTTGTTAAAGTCAGGTGAGGTGAATTCTGATTCTGTACATGAAACAAGGAAAACTTCATTATTAGAAAATCAAACACATCCTTAGTGCATGTAGATCCATAATAAATAGAACACTTGTAGTATCTTGGAGAGGGAGAAGATCAGGAAACTGTTACCTTGGTTCCCCAGCAGCCAGCATGAATACCTAGTAGATAAACAGTCCAGTACCAGACCATTTACCTCTCTCCCATCCAGAAAATTGTTCTCATATCACAGTTTGGTGTTCAGTTCCCAAATGAGGAAAGTATTCAGCCAATTTGTCTCAGGTCTCTTGGGGAATGTTACCTAGTGCCATCATCATTCTCTGTCTTCAACGTGTTATAATTTCAATTTCACGTAATGCTTGAAAGAAAAGGTATAATGAGAGTTTGCTTAATTTTACTCACCTATCTAAGCACCCAGATCCCAAATTTCTGTGATACATTAGCTGTATCATTGTTATCAAGGTTATCTGTAACAGCCCTTTCCACTCTTCCTCGTCCCCCCCATAAGGCTGCCTACATTGAAAATCCAGAGTTTGCAAAAAGTAATAGTGCTTTTGAAAGTGAGAGCAATTCCTGGTCAAAAACCTGCACAAATGAAGCTCACTTGATAGCCTTATTTTATGTTCCTCTCACATAAACAGAGGACAGGGGTTTCTTTCTCTGTGAAGTTCTGTCCATCTGTGTTCTTTGCTAAATTAATTAGGCAAACAAAACCGTCTGGGCCATTGTTCCAGTGGACCCACAGATGGGAATAATCTTTCTTGTTCTTTAAAACTTGAGAACATAGACATGGTTAATTCACAAATTTGTACACTCAAATACCCATACCAGAAATAGTCAAATCAAGAAATAGCTATAAAGATATGAGACTTCTATAGTTAGTCATATCCAGTCCACAGAACCTGAGTCTGAAACAATACATATTTATAAAGCCCTGTTTGCAATAATTCTATGAAGATAAACCCCACTTTTTTCAGACAGTCTTGAGAAAATCACACTGCACTCACTAGTACTGAACAAAGGAAAAAGGATAAATTTCTCAAAAACATTAAATAGCTTACCAAATTCTGGCCAGGGTGAAGACATTTAGCTTTAACACGGTCTCATATGGATATTTTTAGGCTGTGTTCTGCATGAAGGGTGTGTGTATGTATGTACAAAAGAGTAACACTCAGATTAAACTGGGGGTGTAGATTTTCACCAGATCTAAATATGTTCACTTGGTCTTAATTTACTCTCCTTGAAGTTGGAGCAGGATCCTGATTCATTTTTCACAACTAAACTGCAAACATAAATCTGAACAGACTCTAAATTTGGGGCCAGTCTTTGTGGTTTAGGCATATCATTGCTTTAAAAAACAGCAGAAATCATCCTCAGAACACAGAACATAGAAACAAAGTATCTGTGAGAGTTGCTCATTCCTAAGAGAAATATTTTATATTAAAAAAACCTTTCAGAATAAAACCTGGAAGACTGAATGGAAGAAAACATTAAGATTCTCTTTTGCATGTTGTTTAATTACCCTGCTTCAAGCCAGAAGCATTCACTATTCCCTTTAGGATGTGATCTGCAATGCAAGCTATACTAATCCAAGAAGGCTACTGGTGCAGCTCTTTAAGGCATGACTAAAAAATGCTTTCTGAATTCAGACAATCTGAGACGGAAATCATACACAGCTGGGACCTCTAGAGGTTTAATGATGAGTTTATTTGGTTAGGAGGTATTGCTGCCCACTTTCCATTTTCATTTACTATTTTATTAAGTTAAAGACTAGCAAGCACCAATGCATGTCCACCTTGAGGAGACTGCACAACTGCTTGCTCTATCAAATTCATAAAGATGCTTACAGATTTGTCATTACACTCATATCTTTTTTTTACATTTATTGCTACATAGGTGTCCCATCTGTTTTCAGTCCCAATGAACACTAATAGCACCTTACATCTGGAACCTGACAAATTCAGAGGTCAAATAGTTCCCCAGAAAGGTTCCCCATTGCAAAGAAAAATGAGAAAAAGAATAATGCTGCAAATAGCTGAGCTGTAGCTCAGCTGGAAAACACAGTCAGTCTTCTTTTGGGATTACAAAACATTTCTTTGCCAAAGACAAGTAATTGTTATAGAAATGAAGATATATGTTATACATTGGGGTTTTGATATGCATACTTCAAGAAGAACTAAAAACTGACTGAAAGGTAATCAAATCTTTGCAATAACAAATTGTATTAGCAGGAAGTTTCCAATGTACAGACATAAAGTCATTTGAAATTCAGTGAGAGAAAAAATAAATAGAGGGTAAAGAAAGTTTAAAGACATTTTGGCAAAACCAAAATACTATCACAACCAACTTGGAAAAGTGCAAATGAGTATGTATAAATAAAAACTATTCAGAAAAAAAAAGATCCCATCCAGCTGAAGCAAAAAATGGCAAATGTCATTTCCAGCATAACATAGCTGTAATAGAATATATAGCAAATATTCTATAGAAAAATATTTTAAATTCAACACAGTTGTTCATTTGTGTATTGCAATCTATTGCTAGTTGAAATGACCCATGCCTGGGAGCTGGTCCAGTGAGTTTCCAGACATTAGTACACTATCAACAATACAATCAAGTAATGAAATGCAGTCTTCTGGATTTAGCATACAAAACTGGGGAACTATGAAGGGACCCAGCTGTCAGTGTAATATTAATCATAATTTTTTGTTTGTTTTTACACTGGAGTATCCTGTAAAAAAAAAAAAATTACAATTTTGTAACTGTTGGCCTTTCTATTTTGTAGGAGTTGTGTGGTCACATAATAGGCATCAGGCATAAATTTAGTAGTAAACAGGCTAGATTGTTACTCAGTTCTAATTTTACTGTTGTTCTCAATCCCTTCTATGTGTATTGCAGGGGGAAACAGTAGAAGAATAAAGTTATTCTTGTTCTGGGCAGTATCCTCTAGAATAGAGATTCCTCAATGTTACCTCATTACAAATTATTATTAGTATTAAACAGAAAATTCAGTTATATCAGATCTCTTTTTAAATTTCTGTCTTATGAAAACAAAATATGATGAACATAGGGATTTTTAGGTCTTTTGACAACTATAATTCAAATGTAATATAGATAGTAGCATTTAAATGTAATATTCGATAATTTCAGTATTTTTGTGATGTCTTAAAGAAAACCACCAAATGTCCAAATCTGCACATTTTTTACTTGATTTTCTATGTGTATGATAAACACTGATACATTTCTGTGCTTTTATTAAAATAGTTGTATATCCTCTGCACTCAAGGCAGAGTCTATGCTAACTGCAAAAACTACAGAGCTTTTACTAAGGAAATCAGTCTTATAGAAAACTGTCCAATGTCAACAACATTATATGTTTTTATTTTATAGTTTGAGGAAATAAAAAACCCAATTATACCAAAAAGTACCTTATTATTTCTAAGGAAGGTCCTTTGATTAACATGCTAGACAGAGACTCAAGCTATCCTTACATTCACAGACAGCTCCACTGAACAGGAAGAGTCTTTGGTTGGTCTTCTGTTTTTAAAGCAGAATGTTTTAAAAGAATTTCCCTTCCCTCGTTCCATTTCTTTTGACATAGAGCTCCTTACAAATTCAAATCCTTTGGCTTGTGGCATTTTTCTTAGTGCCTGTTAAATTAGAACTAATCACACTTGCTAATATATTATCATGAATAGTTGTATTGACATGTTCTCTGTTTTTTTCAGATATAATTTCAAAATCATTTTTAAATGTCTACATTTATTCATTAAAATTAAGATAAAATTCTTCTTTTATATAATATATTTTCTGTTATTAAAGCACATAGCTATATGTACCTCAATTCCATAATACATGTCTTTTTTTTTTTTCAGAGCCATAAATTTTAATACCTTTTCTTCTGGAATCATAGTAGCAAATTGCAAATTATGTATGAAATGAAAAATTCCCAGTCCACTGTGCAGACAGAATATGGACAATGCTAGGCATTCTTAGACAAGATATCCACAAGAATAAAAAAAGAAAGAAAAAAAAAAAAAGAAAAAAAAAAATACTAGAATAAGCCAGAACACTTAAAGAAACAACCAAAGCCCATTGTAGTCACAGAAAGACTCTTATAAACCTCTGTAGACTTTGGATGTAGTGATTCTAGAAGGTTTCTTTGAAGGAGTGTCTTTTATTATCTCTTCTGTCAGACTTCTTTCTTTGAATCTTTAAAACTCCTTGCAGTCATACAGCTCCAATACCAATGTTTCCTCAGACCACATATTTCAAATCACTTGCCTGTACTTGAAATATATAAACAAGAAATTTCACAGAAAAATGACAGAATCATAGAAAAGTCCAGGTTAGATCGGAACTCTGAGATCACATGTTCACCTTTCTGTTGAAAGGAGGCATTAAATTACATTATCCATGGCTCTGTCAAAACACTCTTGGATATTTCCAGTGAAGGAGACTCTACCACTCCTCTGGACAACTTATTGCAAGATTTCATTACTCCCACAGGAAAGATTATGTTTCTTATATGCAGATGGAATTTCCTCTGAAGAAACTTGTGTGTGTTGTACCACCACCATGCACTCTTACAAAGGAAGTATCTCCATCTTTGCAGTAATGACATTTTAGGTGCTGGAAGACTGTGATTAGACTCACATGTGCTCCCCAGCCACCTCCTCTCCATCATGGTTGAACTCAAGTTTTTCAATATTTTGATGCATCAAGTTCTCCAGTCCTCAAACCATCAGAGTAGTGGCCCTTCACTGGCCCCTTTCCAATTTTTCAGTTTTCCCTCTCGCTTGAACTGGGGCAAGCACAGCTGGACACATTATTCCAGATGTGGCCTAAGAAGTTCCAAGTAGAGTGGACTAATCACACACCTTTATCTGCTGGATTTGCTCTTACAGATGCAGCCCAGGACATTTGCCTTCCTTGCTGCCCTGCCACATGGCTAATTGACGTTCATCTTCCTGTCCACCAGGACCCCCGGAGGCATTTCAGCAGAACTACACCTCAGCCAGTATAGCCACTGGGGATTATTCCATCACCTGTGCAGTACTTTTCACTTATCTTTGTTAAACCTCATAAAATTCTTGCTAGACCAATCTTTCAGCCCATTGAGGTGTCTCCATATAGTGGCTCTTCTTTCCAGTGTATCTCTCCTCCCAATCTGACATTTTCTGCAGGCTTGATGAGGAGGCATTCAGTCCTGCCATCCAGATAATTTACAAAAATTTTGAATAGTATTGCACCCAGTATTGATCCCTTTATGGGGGAAAAGCTTTTCTAAGAATGTTGTTTTCTTCACAGCATGAGAAAAAAGAAAGCAGAAATTATTTTATTCTGATAGAATAATGGCCCTAAACAAAATCCAAGGCCATAAATGGGTACATCTACATTTTACATTTAGTGTGTTGGAGAGGTGTGTTTGGTGAGAATTTGCTTGTATCCATGCTTGGAGTCCTGCAGCATGCACCTGAGGGCATTACTGGTATGCTCAGAACAGTTTCCCTCCCAGGGAACCAGAGCAGAAGTCATAGAGCAGGGAGGCACTTAAAGTACCCCACTTCCCATGTGGATGCAAGGTTCTCCCACAGCTCTTTCTACGTGTACATGGCTAGTGCTAGGACCAGCATCTCCTGCAAAATTCATTGCTAGTAATTACATGATGGGACAGGAAATGCAGACCTGGAACCATAACAGACCATGGTAAATCAAATGTTTGTCCTTCCTTCCTTGCATTGCACCTGTCAATAATGTAGATGCATCCGATAAGGACTATCATTGGATTCAGTGTAATTTGATTGGCCTTCAAACACATAGAGTAATCCTGAGTAATAATCAGGAAATCTTGATTTTTTTTCCCAGACTGTCTTTGATTCTCCCTCACAAAATACCTGATATTTGCACAGGCAGATGGGTTATAAACCATTTGATGTAGAACTAATGTAGCCCTGTAAATATAGTATTGCTGGCCACAGTGTCTAAATTAACTCTTCAGGGCCTCAGGAGTAAAAATTGTCCAGACTAATCTTGGCCTGCCCTAGAGCTTTGGTTTAGCTTGTTTCACTGTAACAACTGTCTAACCATAAGTAGAATACTACCTAACTCAGCCTAGCTCTAGCTGAATTTTCTGCAACTATTATACCTCTTTTTATAATAATTTTTATAATATTCTGTAACTAATAGATCTTAATAGCAAGTAGGTTTTTTACAACCCTAGAATAAAAATGTAATGTAGAAAAGTACAAGTGTAAGATGATAGCAGAGGCCTTGAAAGTGTGGGCATAGGATAACACCTGAGGCTCCAAGCTTATAACATCTAAACAATTATCAAAACCTAGTCAATAATGGAATAAAGTCTTACGAGCTATGTAAAACTAGTTTTATGTATAACAAACTGAACAAGGAAAAGCTGTCCAATATATGTAAAGCGTGCCATATATATTAATTTCAGATATAAAGTAGAGTTTAAATGAATGAAGAAAGATGTAAAAGATGTAACAAGATAAGCCCATGTAAACCTCAGAGGGAGCAGGAACCAACCCCCATTAGAAATATACTCTCAGAAAAAAAATCAGTCAGCTGGTGACTCACCTCAAAGTTCCCCATAATTTTCTCTTGAGGAAGGTTAGCCCTGTTAACCTCAGGATCCCAGAGGCAGTGCAAGGGTAAGCACAAAACCAGAGAAAAGGGATAGGTACTAGGAAGTGTGTGTATAACAATTTTAACCATTTTATCAGTGAAAGTTTTCCCCGTTTTTTTGTAATAATTAGATAATTTAGACTATAAATGTTACTATCATTGTTAGACTATTAATGCTAGTATCATTGTAACTCAGTAACAGCTCTTTGGTTAGTCTGTTAAGACTTCAATTTAGACTAACAAATTTTAACTTTGTATATAAGGTATGTTTCTCAGTCCTCATTACTTGCAGTAAGTACTACACTTAAAAAGTTGACTATATCTAGTCTTTAGTGCCTTTTTTATTATTTTATTAATTAATTTTTATTAAAAACTGCCTATGACAGCT
The DNA here is from genome assembly GCF_964188355.1 of Buteo buteo. Classification (NCBI taxonomy): domain Eukaryota; kingdom Metazoa; phylum Chordata; class Aves; order Accipitriformes; family Accipitridae; genus Buteo; species Buteo buteo. Next base: position 61,578,028 of record NC_134173.1, on the reverse strand, counting down.
GTGGGGTATTTTTTCATCCTTTTCAATTAAAACTTTAAAGAACATTTTAGAAAAGACCTTGAATTGTTTTGGTGAAATACAGACAATAGAATTCTTTGGGCTAGATCCATAGGGAAGGATTTATTAAACAAATAGTTCCTCTAGGATTTACCCGAATACACAGGCATCCCAGCATTCAAACAATTACTACCTATTTGCTATATAACCCTGTAGGAGCCAAAAGACCTGTGGTCATAAAAATAAACATACTGAAATTCTCTAAGCATCTATAATTCTATTCCCAGGTAGTTACAGACACGCATATTAAAGAATCTTAAATTATAAATGGATGGATGGATATAGATGGATGAATACAGAAACTTTAGGAAGAACAGACCAGGAAGATGAGAAGAGGGAGTTGCCCTTGATGTGAGGGAACAACAGCAGTCCATTGAACTGCCTTGGGATGGGTGATGAACAAGCTGAGAGTTTATGGGTCAAGATTAGAGGGCAGACCAGCTTGGGTGACATTGTGGTGGCTGTCAGCTACAGACTGCCTGATCAGGAAGAAGAAGCAGATGAGGCTGTCTTCAGACATTGGAAGAAGCCTCAAGTTCACAGGCCCTGGCCTTTGAGCAGGGGGCTTGAACCGCACTGAAACCAGCTGGTGCAATAAGGCACAAGAAACCCAGGAGTATTCTGGAGTCCATTGATGGCAACTTCCTAACACAGGTGATCAAGGATCCAATGAGAGGAAATTCTCTGCTGGACCTCATACTTACAAATTAGGAAGAACTGACTGTGGATGTGAGGGCCAGGGGCAGCTTTGACTGCAGTGAACATGACATGGGGGAGTTCAAGATCTGAAGAGGTGGAAGCTAGGCAAAAAGCAGGATGACAGCCTTGGGCTTCAGAAGAACAGACTTTAGCCTGTTCAGGGGTGAATTCCATGGGAGAAGGTTCTGGAGACAACAGGCATTCAGGAAAGATGGTTGACTTTCAAGGATCACCTCCTCCAAGCTCAAGAATGGTCCATCCTGATGAGCAGAAAGCCAAGAAAAGGTGGAAGGAGACCTGCATGGATAAACAAGGAGCTCCTTTGAAATTCAAACATAAAAAGGAAGCATACAAGGAGTATAAGTAGGGACAGGCGGCATAAGAAGTATCGAGGTACTATCTGAGCATGGAGGGTTGGGGTTAGGAAAGCCAAAGCCCATCTGGGGTTGAATCTGGAAAGGAATTTGCAGAGGTCATTTTCAAACATGTGAAGGATAAGAAGCTGACTGGGAGTAGTTAGCAAGGATTTATGATTAGGAAAGCGTGGTGGACCAACCAGGTAGTCATCTACGGTGACATGACTGGTTTGGTGGATGAGGGGAGAGCAGTGGATGCTAGTTATGACTTCATTAAGGCTCTCAACACTGCCTCCCGTAAAATACTCATGGATAAGCTGATGACAGGCTAGATAAGTGGTCAGGGAAATGAGCTGAAAATCAGATGAGCTTCCAGTCTCAAATGGTAGTGGGCAACAGTGCAAAGACCAACTGGAGGCCAGTCACTAGTGGTGTACCCCAGGGACAATAGTTAACGTTTTCATTAATGACCTGGATAATGGGAAAGAGTGCACCCTCAGCAAGTTTGCAGATGATGCAGCCCCGGCACAACTGTTTGATACACCAAATGGTTGTGCTGCCTTTCAGAGGAAGCTTGGCAGGCTGAAAAATAGGCCAACGGGAACCTCATGAAATCCAACAGACAGGGAAATGCCCAGTCCTGCACCTAACGAGGAATAACCCCTAGCACAAGTAGACACTGGGGACAAGCTGTCTGGAAATCAACTTCACAGAAGAAGGCCCTGGGGGTTCTTGTGGACAACAAAGTGACCATAAGCCAGCAGTGTGCCCTTGCAGCAAAAAAACGTGAACAGCCTCCTGGGCTGCACTAGGCAGACCATTGCCAGCAGGTCAAGGGAGGTGATCCTTCCCCTCTGTTCAGCCCTGGTGAAACACATCTGGAATGCTGTGTCCAGTTCTGGGCTCCCCAATACAAGACAGACATGGACATACTGGAGTAAGTCCAAAGAAGGGCCACAGAGATGATTAAGGGACTGGGATATCTGACATAAAAGGAAAGGCTGAGACAGTGAGGTCTGTTTAGCCTGGAGAGAGAAGGCTCAGGGGAGAGTCTTATCAGTGTGTATAAACATCTGATGGGGGGCAATAAAGAAGGTGGTGCCAGACTCATCATTTGTGCCCAGTGATGAGATGAGAGGCAATGGTCATATGTGAAAACACAGGAAATTCTATTTAACTATAAGCAAAAAATATTTACTGTAAGTGTGATTGACCTCTGGAATAGGTTTGCCCAAAGCGGTTGTAGACCTTGGAGATTAATACCTCCATCATTGGAGATATTCAAAACCCAGCTGGACATGTACCTGAGCCCCCTGCACTTGGTGGCCCTGCTTTCAGCAGGTAGGTTGGACTAGAAGACCTCCAGAGGCTTCCAGCCTCAACTATTCTGTGATTCTGCAATTCTGCAAATACTTGTCTCATTCTTCATATACTGAGATTAAAAACTGAGGTGTTCCTTTACCACTCTAACAATTTGTAATTTGTGTTTTCATTACATAAAATATTACATTTGCAACGTCCCTAATATTTTTCTCATTAGCTCAAAAATTAAAATCTTTACCAGGGTTATCAGAAGCTTATGTTTAATTCTGTCTTCTTGCAGGCTTTTAAAACACACTCCTCTGTATTTCCTAACAGTATCCTCGCAGTGAGTTACAGAGCACTCTGATGTGGTGTTTCCTTTAAATATTTTGCAGAAGATCTTTAACTTCCACATACAATTAAAACTCAGTTTGGTGAGAAGGAATAAACTACCTCTATAGATAGTAACTATGGCATTATCACAAAGAATATGCATAGGTCAATGCTGCCACCATATATTTATTAATTAATTGATCTTTATGGTTTCCTTGAAGAAACAACTAAAAGACTTTCACCCTGTGTGGAGATACCTCAATATACCACTTAAATTAGCTAAGCTGCCACATCCTCCATTTCTTAGGTGTGCTCTGTAACAGAGGACTCCAGGGGTCCCCAAAAAATTTTAAGGCTCTGGATCATAGAATTATAGAACAGTTTCGGTTGGAAGGAACCTTTAAAGGTCATCTAGTCCAACTTCCCCTGCAATGAGCAGGGACATCTTCAACTACATCAGGTTGCTCAGAGCCCCATCCAACCTGACCTTGAATGTTTCCAGGGACGGGGCATCTACCACCTCTCTGGGCAACCTGTTCCCGTGTTTCACCACCCTCATCATAAAAAATGTCTTCCTTATATCTAGGCTAAATCTACCCTCTCTCAGTTAAAAAACATTACCCCTTGTCCTATTGTAACAGGCCCTACTAAAAAGTCTGTCCCCATCTTTCTTATAAGCCCCCTTTAAGTATTGAAAGGCTGCAATAAGGTCTCTCCAAAGCCTTCTCTTCTCCACACTGAACAGCCCCAACTCTTTCAGCCTGTCTCCATAGGAGAGGTGTTCTGTCTCTCTGATCATTTTCGTGGTCCTCCTCTGGACCCACTTCAACAGATCCATATGCTTCTTGTGCTGGGGACCCCAGATCTGGATGAAGTACTCCAGGTGGTGTGTCACCAGAGTAGAGGGGCAGAATTACCTCCCCTGACCTACTGGCCATGCTTCTTTTGATGCAGCCCAGGATACAGTTGGCTTCCTAGGCTGTGAGCGTACATTGCTGGCTCATGTCCAGCTTTGCATCCACCAGCACCCCCAAGGCCTTCTCCACAAGGCTGCTCTCAATCCCTGCATCCCCTAGCCTGTATTGATACCCGGGGTTGCCCCAACCCAGGTGCAGGACCTTGCACTTGGTCTTGTTGAGATCCACATGGGCCCATTTCTTGAGCTTGTAATATCACATGGATATCACATGGATATCACAGGGTTGCAAGGAACTCAAGAAATAAAAAACCAATCTCAACTTTGACAACATCCCACTCTCACATTTCTTTAACGTTTTCCAACCAAAACACTGGAGAACTCTAGATCTGTGCCTAACACTTGCTTAGGACCAAATGGATTTGGGGGTGATCAGCTGTGGAAAGATTGAAGAGACAGAAGCCAAAGGAGTTTCAGAGGGAGATGCTGTAAGAGACTGTGTTGGACTATGTTTGTCTCTACATTGCTGCTGCACAGTTACCATCTGCTAGCCTCAACATCTTGTTGCTGTGGGGGAGTACTCGCTGAAGGCCCTGAAGAAACCACCATATTGGCCTGAAGCTAGCAGTCCCTACCAAGCTGTGCTTGCCCACAAGCAAGGTGAAGAAACCACCGTGAACACCTGGGCATGCACCCATGGAGGAACATGGGGCAGCATGTATGATAATGAGCTCTGTGGAAATGGGTGAACTTTTCAGAGAAATTGTGGGGACCACGACAATAAAAGAACTGCGTACTCCTCTCTCAAACAACTGAAAAGCAACTAAAAAGCAACTGAAAAGGAACAAAAAGACAAAAAGGAACGAAAAGGGAACGGAAAGAACTGAAAAGGGACTGCAGCACTTGGAACTGGGACTTTGGCATCACCTGTCTGCTGGAACCTGGAACTTGGACCCTCCATCACCTTCACCAAGACCGAGTCAACGGGACGTTGCTGGCTTCATGGTGGTGGTAACTAGTCTTGCTGTATCTCTTCCATTTTCTTGCTTAGGTCTGCCTCTTTTTCCTTTCTTCTTCACTCTGTCCTGTCACTATTATCAGCTGTTATAGGAAATAAAACTTGTAAGGTTGTACGACATCTGACCTCGTTTGTGTCTTAATCTCGCTCTTGGGATCTTTTAAGAACCCTCTCTGATATTGGATCGGGACAGATGCTAAGGCTACCGTGTATTTTACTTAGAACAGCATAATTTCAATATTATGCAGCATAATTTGAAACCTTTGTAACAATATTTCATGGCATTCAGTAACACTGGCAAAAAAAAAAAAGTGTCATGATAACTAACATGCCAAAATTTAATGCAGCCTGGACCACAACTAACATGAAAGAGGAAAAGTTTATTCCTAGCCTTGTATGGAATAAAAAGACTAGTCTCATCCTTGAGGTTATAATGCTGTAGACAGGAAGTTCATGTGGTTATACTGATTTCTTTCTTTTTTCAAGATACAGATTTTTCTTTTTAGAAAAATTAATTTCACTGTACGTTTTAATGTCATATGTGTATATGATGATATATTTCTCCCATGAATGTTTTACTGATATCATTATTCCATGGCACATTAAGTGAAATTCAGTTCCAAATTAAAACATTTATGGTTTGCTCTCTAAATGTAGATTACTCTATATGTCCAAACTCCCATGAGAGTCAACATAGAGCTACCAATAGAAACTACAAAATACTCACCTTAATGTCTTTAAACTGAAATAGCCCCTCCCTGGAAATGTTCAAGACCATATTGCGTGGGGCTCTGAGCAACCTGGTCTAGTGGAAGGTGTCTCTGCCCATGACAGGGGGGGTTGGAACTAGATGATCTTTAAGGTCCCTTCCAGCCCAAACCATTCTATGATTCTATGAATCTATGATACATTAGACACCTATATTTGCTCAACCAAATTTCTCTCTAAGATCTGTTGACTGTCTTGATTAGATTTTCATTGACATAATGGAGACTAGACACGTATCTCATCTGTGTGAGATATGTACCTGAGTGAGCTTATCAAAGGTAAACCTGGGGATTAATGCCTCCTGTGTGGATGTACAATGTGTGTTCTTCATTTCCCTATTTCTGAATTTTTAGTAAGACTTTGTACTAGACTTATGTACTTTCAAATCAAGGATTTTGTGCTATTGAAAGCTTTTTTATCTGAATTCTTTATGAAGCCTTTTTTGTTTTGAATAAAATAATCAAATTCTCTGTATTTGACTAAAACTGACTCTTGTACTCTGACTTCAGGTTTGCAATATTTCCTCCATACATACCTTCTTGTTCTAAACTTGGAGAGTTGCATTCTCCTGTGTTAATCAGAAGATAAGAAATAGAAACAAAGACCACAAAACGTATTTCCTTAACATGTTTGTCTTTTTCAGTCCAGTTTATTTTTGTTGTACTTCCACTAAAGAAGATTTGCCCTATTCTTCCTCTGGAAAAAATAAACTCCTTTCTAAACACGTACTTCTTACCTGAAAGTAGAAGCAAATGATCTATTGAAAGGAAAAGAAAAAAAAAAAGAAGAGAAGGGAAAAAGTATCTCCTTTATTTATTCATGGGTCAAACTAAGCTTTTCTTTAAAATCTTTCTGTATCTTTAATACAAAAGGATGTTTTGTACCAGTTCAGCTATGTGACTCTAACAAGAGCCACCTGGCTGTGGAATTTTGTTACTGGTGTTTTTATTACTAAAAAGGTGGAAGGAGAAAAGCCTCTCTCTTACAGTAATTTGATTTTCAATTTGAGGGTTAAGCTAGTTAATGGGAAGTCCTGGACAATGCTGAAAATAAAAAGGGCAAATGGACATGAATATTAAAAGGCTTCAACATATAATGCTGGTAGTACTACTGTATTCTGGTGGCTCGCTAAAAAGATTAAGTAACAAACTTTAGGTTGAGTTAAAATCCATTTACATAATATCTGATTCTAACATTTGTGCATGGTTATTTATAAAAGTTTAAGACCTTGCTGTTTTCTTGTTACGCACTTCATAACCCATGTATTTTAGATTTATTTTTAAGCTACACTTCTTCCAGACATGTATTTTGTGAATACGTCCTTACTGAATGATCCAATAATAAGAGGCAACTGAGTAATGGTTGTATTTTATTTTCCAGCTGACTACAATTCTGAAGCAAGCTGCCTCTTTACATTTAATAGACTAGTGCTGAGATGAAGGACTGATTGTTTATTGCATAAAACATAGTTTGATTTCTCACAAATTATATTTTGGGTATTCTAACATTTACAATGTAACTTTAAAAACTTTTAGCACATTGTGAATTCAGAATTATGTCACATACAATAAAGATGTGAATCTGCTCTAGATCGTAGAGTACCTATTATTTCATTAAGCTGTCTACTTTTTCTGTCATGTTGCAATGTAGTTTAACAGCTCTTATTTTGTAAAACAAACTTGCTTGAAAAAGGTACACAATAAACACAGAATTCTGGGATTCCAGATTTCAAAGAGCAATTGCATCAAATTTTATTGATATATGTAATGGCTTGCAATATTCCAAAATGTGAGATATACAGATAATAATCCTCAATTTTTCTCTTCCCCACCCCCCCCCCCCTTTTTTTCTTATTACAATCAGAGCTTGTATGTGCAGACTTCCCTATAGGGTACCATACCTTATCTATCATGGCCTTATACTGCAAAAGAACTTTAAAAAATTAGAAAGGAGGACTAAATCAACAAACTATAACCATAATTTTTAAGACATGAGTCATAATTTTCAAAAAAAGATTATTAAAGTCAAGTTCCTAAGTTTATGTTCAAGGCCAATTAAATTAATAGGAACTTCTAAGACTTTTATTTTCAGGAACACTTACTACCTAAATAGGTGTAAAAAAGATGATTTTACATGGATTTTAAGACTTTTTTGTTTTAATTTGGTTAAGATGTGCAAAGTAACAATGTATAAAATGAGTACATATTGATTTTTGTCCCCGGTACATCTTATGTGCAAGGTGTTTCATACTCCAAAGCTAGTTGGTTAATTTAGGTAACTGAGAAGTTTATGAGGTTTTTTTATTTTATTTATTTATGATAGCTGCTCTTCCTACCCTGGTTACAGAGAAGGCTGTGATTTGACATCGATTTCTTTTCTCCACAGTTCAAGTGGTAAGCAGCCTCCAAACCTCCCACACAGCTTTCCCTCTGTACCACCAGGTGTGCCAGTAGGATTTTTTGTGGGCTCCAGAATTCCCAGATGAAGGAACTGGTCTTCATGAAAATAATTTGGAGAGGAAGAAAAAAGGGAAACAAAAAGTATTTTTAAATGGAGCCAATTCCCTAATCTCATTCCCCACAGATAGATGTAACAGTGGAAATAACTGGGGTGGGAAGTGCCAGGGCAGCTGTAAATGGCAGCAATAGAACTGGTTAAAGAAAACTATGTCAAACCATATCGTGACTGTAAAAGGTTCAGCCTTTTGTGGCAGCCAACTGATTGCTTACTTCCCATGATATTTCAATCTTCTAACAGAGGAGTCTATACCACAACCTTTACTTGGGCTAAGTAGTAGTTATTAACCCAAGCTTTCATACTGAAGTGCTATTGAAGTTGGTGGGAATATTTGCATCAGTAAATGCCACATAGGTGCATTAAGGATTATGGCACTAGACTCTCTTCCATTTGTTCATAAGCTGCTCAGTCAGCTGACATTTCTGGCATATAAATGCCGCTGGATCTCAGGGGTTTGTTTTGTTTTCATTTACTAAAGACATTCAAGTAGATACATACAAGACAAACAAAATTAAAAGAAAATGTGAAAAAGCCAGTGAGTCATTCGCCTTACCCTGTCAGCAGCACTAGAAATAATAAACACTAGTATTAAAAGGCAATAGCACTAGGAGTTATCAAGTAGTATAAGACATCTATCTACTTATTTTAAATAATGCATTATCTTTAGAGTGCTCCACTCAAAGGAAGGGGAATACTCAAGAGCTCCTCCAGAATCACATGAGAAAGGAGACAACATACAGTTTACTCTGGATGAGACTTTTTAAAAATGAGATTTCTTAAGATATTGATAGTAGAATCTTAATGAATTCAAAGGTTTTTGTCATAGAATAATGAAACATTTCAAATTTTCCTAGTGCTTTAGATTATTTTGCCTCCATGGCCAGAGGATAGATGAATTTAAACAGATGACTAACTTTTATTGACCTAACACTGGGAAGAAGTGCTGAATGCTTGCCTCTTGCAGTTACTGGCCATATAATAGGGCTCGATGTAAGATTTCAAAGCACTTTCCATAGCTGATAGCTTAGCCTTACTCTGCTGCCTCACAGAATTGATTCACTTTTTTCACCCTCTCTTATTTTATCACATAAAGGATAACAAGAACATTCTTTTTTCAAGGATTCTCTGTTCTTGTTACAGGGAAAAAAATATGCTGGCCACATCCTTAGAGTTGGCCCATTCGGACTTAGCTATGCTGGATATTGTTGACAATTTATGGTGAATGAACCATTCTTAGAGGTAGATTCTTGTTGGTTTAATCTGAATTGTGCTTCCTGCAGCCCTGATCAGTTATTAATCAGATTCAAGTAATCCTGGAAAATGAATCTGGTATGCATCAGAGCCAATAGGAGAGGAGGGGAAGAAGGGCAGGAAAGAAATTCTGGCAAGCAAAAAAGGCCAAAGAAGAAAGATGAAGGGCTGTAATCATGTGGGAAATAAATGTTAGGAATAAAAGGGCATTGATGGTAGAAGAGAAATGTTATTAGAAACTGGGTATCAAATAAGTTAATATTTTTAATAAATCTATTATTAAGCTTATTATTTAGCCCAGAAATTAAAGAGTAGAGAAAATATACTAGCAGTATCTCAGTGACAATGGTGTGGTGGAAGGATATAAATGGAAAGGAAGGAAGGAAAGGTGAAGGGGATACAAATATTACTTTAATGTTAAACTTCAATTTACTTTAACAATTGTACTGGTTTTGGCTGGGTTAGAGTTAATTTTCTTCATAGCAGCTAGTATGGGGCCATGTTTTGGATTTGTGCTGGAAACAGTGTTGGTAACACAGGGATGTTTTAGTTACTGCTGAGCAGTGCTTACCCAGAGCCAAGGCCCTTTCTGCTTCTCATCCCACCCCACCAGCAAATAGGCTGGGGGGGTCACAAGAAGTTGGGAGGGGACACAGCTGGGACAGCTGACCCCAACTGACCAAAGGGATATTCCAGACCATAGGACATCATGCTCAGCATATAAAGCTGGGGGAAGAAAAAGGAAAGAGGGACATTCAGAGTGATCGCGTTTGTCTTCCCAAGTAACCGTTAGGCGTGATGGATCCCTGCTTTCCTGGAGATGGCTGAACACCAGCCTGCCGATGGGAAGTGGTGAATGAATTCATTGGTTTGCTTTGCTTGCATGTGCAGCTTTTGCTTTGCCTATTAAAGTGCCTTTATCTCAGCCCCCGAGTTTTCTTACTTTTACTCTTTCAATTCTCTCCCCCATCCAGCTGTGGAGTGAGTGAGCAGCTGTGTGGTGCTTAGTTGCCGGCTGGGGTTAAACCACGACAATGAGAAACTTCAATTTGTTCACAAAATAACTTATATGACTGGGTAATCTATCACAGCAGATGACTCAAGGAGCAGGAGGTCTTTCCCAGTTAAATGCTCTGATGTGATGAGTACAGAAGAAAGGGAACATGAACAACATATGAACAGAAAAACAAAGGTCCTATGACTAGCTTTGAAACATGTTTATGTGCCTTACTAGGCAAGCAATCTCATTGCACCAGACCTTCTGTATCTGTACAAACATTAAAATTATTACATTAGATGAAAGAGAACATTGTCACTTCTTTTCCTATTTTAATGCAACTTAAATGAGAGAAAAAAAGCTCAATTACAGTTCAAGTTGTAATTGAGGAGAATATATGCTTTTGAATACGTTGTAAATAATTATGGGAATCACAACATAGTTCAAAAAGAACAGGAGGAAAAATTACACTGAATTTTATAAGCTTTCTAATAAGATTTTGAAAAATGTTAGCTTTTCTGGCCCATTTGGAATAAGATTTTATAATTTTATTTTTCTACCATGAGAGGATGCATAATACTCCTGTAATTTTTTTAAATAACATGGATGTTTAGATTACTTGCTAAGGCCATACATGTAAGAGATCAAATGCACTTGCCATTTAAAGCCTGAGTTCATGAGTTTGGGGGCAAGGTTATAACTCTTACACATATTTGTCAGCAAACCCTGTTGCACATTACCATAGATCTCTTTTCTTTCATTTCAATTTAGAACCATTCTGCTTTGAAAATCAAAAGGAAATTTTTTCTTTTTTCTTTCTTTTTTTTTTTTGAGGGTGGTGAGAAAATAGTCTCTGACTGCTTCTAATATACACATAAGTTACATCTTTCTCATAAAAGTATCACCAACTGAATAGATTCAACCGCTGTGTTCAATCTATTAGGAATATAATACAATTTCTTTTGCTTTCTTTTTCCAAGCACCAGATGCCAGGAACAGTTGAGTTTCTTAAGAGGCCACTCACAGTTTCTGTCTCTCTTGGGACATAACAACCTGGCTGATCCTCTAACCTGAGTCTGATCCAGCTCCTCCTGAGGACAAGTGCACTGTTACAGAATACAGCAGGAAGCAACCTAAACCGCAGAGATGAAGAACAGGTTTGAGGGAGGCAGAAAAAACAAACCAGGCTAGACCACAGAGGCATTAATTAAAGAAGTGCTAAGATTTCACTGAAGTCTTTGTTTTTGAGCCAGAGCAACCTGAGACAGGCGGGGGGGCGGGGGGGGCGAGCAGGCAGGGTGCTGCTGCTTTCTAGTCTTGTAGCATGTGCTGTATTGCCACTAGTGCCTCACGGAGTCCTCTCAGCAGTGCTCCTACTTAATTCTTTGCTAAGGTGAGGTCTCTATCAGTTCTTCATCACAGGATGCAAAGGATAGTCATCTATAATTCACTTATTTCCCTTTTATCACCTGCAGTCTCCCCACTTCTCAGGGAGTTTGCTATGGTGTTGAGGAGACCAATCACTCCAAATTCAGTGTAGTTCCTTTCTACCTACAGGTCCCGATTTTATTCTGGATGAACACTACCAAAAGCAGTGAAATGTTTGTCACAGCAAAACTTGTTGCATTCAGAAAGGAAGTTGGGATTTGACACACTTTTTGCTCTTCAGAAATTAGCTCTTAGCTGAACTGAAAAAAGACATGAATTCAAAAAACAATGAAGATCAATACAGGAGATCTTTCTCTCTCTAAAGCACCATAGGCAAAAATTGACAGCTGAAATTAAATAAGTTCTTATCAGCGGTCACCAGGGAAATCAAGACAAGGCTTCAGAAATGGAAACAATATGTTTCTAACAACCATAAATAAATTTCCTTAGAAAGAGATTAAAATAGAGAATTCAACTGACTTCAAGAGATATTTTAGTTTGTTTATGGGCAGCAAGTGATAAAATAGAAAAATATGATTACCATATAACTGAAAAAGACAAGTGTGGTGAGACAGATACCCTTTCTGATCTTTGAAGTATTCTCTGTTTGGATATGCTACAGTAAAATTATGGAACCGATAAAATGAGCTGGTTTATCTAAATGACTCATCACTTTGCATCATTTTTTCTTTGCTTTTTAAGATGGAAGATCTGTTAGAATTTATTGATATATTTATTGTTATTAATGTATATAAATTTCATATCAAAGACCATATGAATTGTTAAGAAGCAGTCCCATTTTCAGTATAGATTTGCTTGGTACTTAACACCAGCAAATTATGCCTTGCTGCGAATAGGAGATAGGAGGTTTCTGGTGAGCTACTATATAATAATTGATTGTACTTTTATAAAGTGAACACAATTTACCTGCAGTTCTAAGATTACTATACTTAGTTATTTAGTTAGTATCTTTTGTTGATCAAAACTGCTGAGAGTTATTGCTGCCAATATACAAACCCATTGTTTAAACCTGAAAATCTAAACACTATATTTCTGATCAGAATTTTATCACCAGTGTGAGATCCTCTATACCGAGTTTATGCTTGTGTCTTTTCAGTAATTTCTTTTTTAATCAATTAAGTTTATTTCTGTGTAAAGACTTTCAGAGATTCAAAATTAGAAAACATACTTCATTAGATTTTTAAGTGGACCAACTGAGTAAATTTGTAAAATGGATTTTGATCTAGTATTAATCTTGATCTTCTTGATCATATGCAAACAAGAAATGTACAACAACATAGAGCTTGAAGTTTTTATTTTGCTAGTTGTATATGTTAGAAGTAATTAATTACACGGCACCAGCAGTGACTTTTCCATCTTAAAACTACTCAATGATTGTGTAACATGATAGTGCTGTGTTTTAGAAAGTTATTAAATTCTTGAAAACAAAACCACCTTCATTCAAGATCCACCAGTGAGAAGAGACCAAAATCAGATAATTTAATTGGAAATTCATCATATAGAAAATTCCAATCATCTTCCTATCTATTCTTTTTCATGTCCAAATACATGATTCTACATACTTTATTTCCTTTAGGTGCAACTCACTACAGGGTATTTCACCTTTCATAATATTCCATGTATCATCACAGCAGTACTATATAGTGGGCAGTATCATCATATTCAGTTTGCACACAAAGAGATAAAGAGATAAATGATGTCCCAACTGCTACACTTCTATTAGGTAAGACTTTATAAATTGAAAGCAAAACTTTCATCCAGTTGTCTAAAATGATAATGTATTTTCAATTCAACAGTATGCTCAGAAACACAGAAATTATACCAGAGCTTAATTTTCTTATTGACCTATGAAATAAATGCATGAAGACCAATATTTTAAATTTAAAGGAAGAACTATTTTCTCTTTTATTCTTTTTAATAATAATATTTTTAATATTTTGTTCCATTACCAATTGAAGAGTTTTCACAGGTTGCTTGAGGAAGTCGACTGTAAAGATTCCTCAATTTTTCATACTTTGAGAAAGACATAAAAACCTGTTTGCTTGAAACTGGCAAATAAGAACTGCAACTACACTGGGGGGGGGGGGAATAAATGCTGCTGCATGGAGTAAAGCAAAATGAAGAAAAGATAAACTGTTTAAGTTACAAAACAGCCAAGATATCACCTATCAAAAAGAAGAAAATACTTCAACAAAAATAGAGATCTGAATGTGGATGTTCTAAAAGGATTTCAGTTGGTGGAATTTGCCATCGTGAAAATCAATATAAGATACAAACTGAGTTTTATTTGGTTTCATTTAGGATTGAATAACCATTGAAAAGCGGATGTGAAAATACAACCTGAAAACCAAGCTACCTGCTAAACATCGAATAACCTGTCATAGTACTATCATCAAGAACTATAACAGCCCTGCAGATGAAAAGAAAAGAAACATAAAGGTGTCAAGAGATAGAAATGAGAGATAAGGCAGTCTGGAGATTTTGATAACAACGAAACACTGCAGAACATGTAAAGCCAGTACACCATTCCAGGAGCAAGGGTCAGAGAAAGTACTGAGTATTTCCAAAATGAAAGAGGGAAAGTTTGTATATGTTACACTACAACATGGCTTATAAATTACATCGACAATAGCTGCAGACAGTTATATCATCAAGACTTAGTCCAGTTCAAGTTCTGAATCTCACTTCCCTTTCTCTTTTTTTCCTGTGAAGATAATTATTATTCAAAATCCAAGTTTTGAATGCTAGGCCATTATAAACAGGGCAAAGCTAAACTCAGATATGCAGACAGACCTACCTTGATCAGCATTCAGAGTGTTGTATGTTCTGTAACTTCTTTGTAGATAAGTAACCATGGTATATGACAGCTGTCTATCTGGCACTCAGCATGAAAGCTGAACAGAGAAAAAAAAATCACTAAAAAAGAACACACAACAAGCAGCAACTCCCACCCCCAATAAACAGTTCAGAAAATAAAATCCTGTGTCGCCATAACACCATTATTTATTCTGTTCCTAGTAAAGCTCCCCAGTTACATAATTTTTTTATAGCTTTGTCTTGGCATGATGTTGAACTTCTTTTCTGATTTTGGTATTCCTGAGCTTTTGGAGTCTTCACAGCTGCCATATTTTAGTCCTACTCCTTAGGGTGCTCTGATTTTCTTACTGGAGTAATTATTACTTCTTTCTTCATCCATAAAAGAAATAAACCCTTGAGATGCTTGGATTTACACCTTACTTAAATGCCTTAACACATAATTAATTACTTAGTAGACTTAAGATATGTTAATAGTATAAATTGCATTAACCATATTGCTCATAATAGTCCCTACATATTAGGACAATCAAACTAGGAGATATACAAATATCAAAAGGTAGACACTCCAGGCTTCAAAGAGCTCACAGAGTAAATTCATGTATCAAGGCTAAAAGAGAGCCACCAAACACACATGGCGGGAGGGGGGGAGGCATTAAATTAATCCAGATTTTTACTTTTGTGCTGCTATGAAAATTTTCCATCTCTGTTGCTTGTTTTCTCCACATTATCCATCCACCAACTCTCAGCTGAGGAGCTAGTTGTTCCCCCCCCAACTTTTGGGAGGGAACTTTTAGGACTTTTTAGTATTAGCTGGGACTTTTCCCAACTAATTTGCTGATTATGTTTCTTCTTATGAAGGCAAATATGACAAAACCAGCTGAGAAGAATGACTTAAAAAGTTGTCATTTATGACTTTCACAACTTACTGTACAATAGAAATAAGACAATTCAGCTTTAGTTTAGAATAAGACAGAGCACGAATCCAGAGCTGAATTTGGAGATTAGTTCAATTCTCTGGATGTTTGAATTCAAAGTATCAAAAACTAGGTCCCAACAGCTGATGAATACTAATTTCTTCATTGGGAAGTAGTAAATTAAGACTAAATCTTCCTTATTATTATAGATTTTACAGAGACACTGATAAATCTTTTTGATGTATTGGGCATTGAAAAACAGAATAATCACTTAAAAGTTCTAGTCAAATAATTGATCAATATTTTCTTTTTCTTGTTTGAAAAAAATAATGAGTGTTGCATTCAAAATCTTGATATGGGCATGAAAAGAACACATTTTATTTGAGAAGCCAAGAATTTATTCTTAGTCAATTAAAATAATTCTAGCAGTCTAATCAAAATACAACAGTTATAAAAATACAACAGAGCATCACAGCAAGTTATCAGAGTACGAAGCTGTCTGCCAGAAGCTTGACTCTGTCCACAGGGGACATCTAGGTTGGTCTATGTGCCCTTTCATTCAGTAATTCCCAGTCACTCAGGTTTTCTATCATCTCCTTTGTTAACTTGAAAACCAATTTTACTGTGGACACTACTAGGTGTCATTTGCGGTTTGTGATTTCTGTTTGCAGACTAGGACTTTTTAGCCCTGTAGCCCAGCAAATGCATGATTGCCACTGTTAGTAACAAGCTGTGTACTGACTTTGTGGGACCTCAGGACTGAGGCTTGCAAAGTTTACTTTGCTTCAGCCTGCCTGGAACTTTGTTTTTATTTGATTTGTCTGTAACAGCAAATTTTCCAGTGACTGGGCTGTGCCCAATTTCTTTTTCTTTTTATTTTACTTTTACTTTTGCTTTTACTTACATTTTTATAGTGTAACTGTAGTTTTTAGATAGATAGAAGTGCAAGCATGGGATGATAAGAGACAGAACACTGGCTCCAGACCTCAGGGCTATAAACAACTCAGAGAAATACAGACATGAGAACTGGTTTTAGGGTTTGTCTGTAAGGACAACAGTGAAAAACAAAACAATATACATAAAATGCACCATATGTATGATATGGTTGCAGATCAGTGAAGAAAGATCAAACCTACAAAGTAGGTTTAACAAAGACATAAAAATAGCCCTGGTAATTCCTGGAGAGAGGAGGAGGAAGAAACCATCATCGTTAACACTATACTCTTCCAGATGAAGGACTTAGGATGCTGATGACTTGCCATATCCCACTCCAGATTGAAGCCATTTACCTCAGGATAGAGAGGAGCAGTGGAAAGATGGACATAAGTCCAGAAAAAAGGGCTAAGTAGTAGGATGTGCGTATAACAATTTAAGCTATTATAAAAGAGAATTTTTTTTCCATAATGGTAGTAGACTTTATTTTCTTTTTCTGTAATAACTAAATCTGGACTAATAAAAATTTGTGATTAGGCTGTTAAGATTTCAACTGCATGAACAATAAATTTTTGGCTGCATATATAAATTGTCTGCCCATAATAAGATTTCAATAGTAGGGAATAGCCTCTGGTATCATTCTGTGTCCACTCATCCAGACCACTTTTTATTCAAAGACACTTTAATCTGCACAGAATAGCTATGTGTTATCCCTATAATCTAAAGCAAAATTTTTAAAAGCTACCTGGTCATCAGACAATTGCTAACATATCTAAAACAAGATAAAATAACTCAGGCCAAGACAAGTACAAAGTCCTGAGTGTATTAAACCTGGGACCCTCGACTTGTAATGGCAATAACCATATTTACTGGGCTACAGAAAATGACTGGATAAAGTGAAAAAACCCACAGAAGGAGAGATGAATTAGTAAAAGTAATTCATAAGGAGAAATAGGAGAGCAGGGGTGAAGGGTGTGAGAGATAGATGTAATGTGAGGGTGAGATGAAGAAACAGTGAAGAAGCCTGAAACTAGCTATGACACAGGAAAGACTGGTTTTAGTGCACTAAACCCCACCACTACTTCAAAATACTATTACAGAAGTCAGTGAAGAATAGGGCACCATTTTTCATTCTGAACTTGCAGTCTTCAAGTGAGGGTGTCACCAAGTTGCTATCTTCATAACTGCCACCTTTGCCATTTTATAAAAACTTACCATTTACTACCCTACTTATCATTGTTTTATATAAAAGATCTGTTTGTTGAAATATGAGCTAGTCACAGCTAAAGTGAGACTGGAAGTTTAATTCTTTTATCCCCACAGTGTGTAAGTTATCTTGGACTGAGGTTTTGGTTCAGGTGCATTCCTTGCACCTGTCCAAAGAAGAAGGAATTCAAGGTAAGCGAACTGAAATAACTAAATGGCAAGGTGACCAATTAATTCTTAGCCATATGAAGCACACTGATTCTCCAAAGGCTATGGAAGATATGTAGTTTTATTCCAATCTATATATTAAAAGGATATTTTCATCATAGTAAAATCTACCAAAATGAATGCTAGCTTTCCTGCACTTTTCAAGTGTAGCTCAATATACAAAAGAGCTCCTAGCTAACAGTAGGAGCTGAGCCCTTCTTTTCTATTCCACTGAAGAGATATATAGTTCTTTGTAGTGATAAATCATTTCATATCTACTCAGAAGAACTTCACAACCTTTTTAACTTAATTTAAAAAATCAATATAAAGAGCCAACTGTAGGTGCAAATACTGGAATTGATGTGTCACCAGAAAAGAAAGTAAATGAAGACAAGATGCCACTAAAAGGATTCAAGATGTTACCAATGAATATTAAAGGCTCATGCCTGACATCATTGAGACTTACCTCAGCTTTTTATTAGCTGAGGGTCTGACCATGAACTGTAAAGCAACACAGGGCCAGATTCAGCAAGATTCAGCCTACCTATACTATCTGAGATAGAACAACACATAAAAGCAGTCTCCTAGCTCCAGTAGGATCTCCTAAGTGAGAGAACCACGCTCTCTCCACAGCTGATCAACAGGATCTGTTGGAGAAGTTACTTTGCTCCGCGCACATCTCTACCTGCATTTCCAAATGATGTATCAGCTAACAGAACCAGGCAACAGAAAACATGAGTCGCATCAAAATACTCTATCAGGAATAGATGCCAAGTACTTTTCTGAGCAGACAGGACCAGTGGAGCGAACATAAAATTCTTTCCCACAGCAACCTAGTAGTAATAGTACCTTAAGTACCTAATGTAACAGAGTTGAGACATCAAGTCTTGCCTGTCCTGAGAAGCCTTAAACCCCTAGCTCTGTCTTCTGAGAAACTGTCTGAACTTCCACACTGTAGAGCAGCCTGGGGCTAAGCTCTTAGCTTCCTGATGAAAAGGGGATACTTTTTAGTAACCAAAGGCAGCATTACAGAAGTCATACAGGGAAGAAGCAAAAAGAAGCCTGATTGCTGTATGACAAGGTGTCTGCTGAGATTTAAGATCCTTCTTCGTTTCTGGTCAATATTCCCAATGGCAATCATATATTTTATCCAATTACCTTTAAATGTAAGATGCATAAATAGTCTTTGAAGTAGAGTTCAAACTCACAGTCCCTTCCACCTCCTCACCCACCTAGTTAAGTGACACTGCAGCTCAATAAGGCATCCATTTGGGAAGTGCAAAATCAAGTTTTCTGGTCTTAATCAGTCAAATAGCTACCCGCATGTAAATAGGAAAACCTAGATATAATGATTAAAGAAATAGAATAGCACAATCAAGGGCAAATTAAGAGTAGCCCATTCCAGGATTTTCTTCCAGCTGACACTGTTCATTGGATTTGTCCCAAATTCACACATTTCATTGCTTAACCCTTTTTTTTTTTTATATTGAGTGCATTGTTTAACCCTTTTTTTTTGCTTGACCATAATAATGATATACCTCATTACAAATAAAAATTATAAGAATGGCATATAGATATTATACCTTTCATTTGGATTTTAGTTTGTTGGGTTTTTTTACAATGTTCCCTACAAATTTAAGAACTTATTTTGACATATGTGAGTATATTTATAAAAAGTCACATACTTTGTATAGAGAAATGTTAGATTAAAGATTAGGCAACAATATGGAAAGGGAAAAGTTACCTTTTTTCAATATAATTATCAATTAAAGAAAGTGTAGTATAGAGGTGTATTTCAATGGGTAACATGCTTAGATTCCAATAGCCTTCTCTTAATATAACATTTTAAACAAATTTGTCTGTACTATACCATGCACTCAATGAGTAATTTACAATATATATTCAATATATATCTGCCTTTTCACATAACTGGAATGTGCACAATGTATTAAATTATTTTTTTATTTCTTGGACTTTTTTCGTGCTCAAAACCATGAATTTAATTTTCTTGTATTCCAGCTATGGAAATTACATTGAACATCTCAAACTCATAGCACAGTTTGGGTGGAGGATTTTGAGTCTGCATTTGCATTTTTGAGGTGATTTCTTGGTGACCCCAAGCTCACCCTGTTCCTATTAGAACTGGTTATACTTCTGAATCAGCACTGTCCTAAAAAGCTACAAACAATCAGTTTGCAACTATGGAGTCATTCACATCCCTGGTTTGCCTGATTAGAACAAGGAACCTCAGTCTCTCAAACCAATGTGGGAAATAGCAGGCATAAGCTTTTGTCTTGATAAACTTGTATTTTCTAATAAAATACATTTACTTATTATACTGATATCTGCTTATGATACTTATGTCTACTAACTTTAATTCTAAATGTATGCCTGCAAGCTTCTGCTTGAAACAACTTCTTTATCAGGATGATGTTTTTGACCAGGGAGCAGGATCCTGAAGGAACAGAACTGAAAGAAATAACTAGCTTTTAGGGTTAAAAACATCAATAAAGACTCTCTACTGTAAAATATTAATTGTTCAGACAACAGAAGAGACTTAAAGGAAAACCAAAAAAAAAATCCCTGGAAATTAAAACTGAATCTAACAGTTATTCTTGGAACCCTGACATAATAGGCTTCAGCACTTCAAGACAATCTTATCAGACTACATGATAGAATTCTGTGTGCAAATAGACTAAACTCTGATAATCTATCTAACATGAATTCCCCATTCCAATGAAGCAGCTTTCAACACTTTTAAAGAAATTGAAAGATTTACTTTTGCAAAGACTCGAACCGCAAAAGTTATTCTTATTTCAGTAGAAGTTCCATGGACTGAATATTTTAGGATTATGTCCTAAAAGCCAGATTTAATATTCAATAACTTCTACTTACTCCAGTAGCTTTTTTCAGGCTAACATCTTTTTCAAACTGTATTTAATGCAGAGCAGCTCTTTTCATGGTGGTCTGTAAAAACAGATTGTTTCCTCTTCTAATTAGATTTTCATTTGCATGAAAAGGGTATCTTTGATTAGAAGCATTTACAGCTTATTTTTTACCACAGTCTTCTGTGAAATCATAATCATTTTCATAGCAATAATTTGTGATATCACAAACAGAAGATTATTAATTCAAGTAGAGATGATGAGCTGCTAAGATCCTGTTTTCATTCAAGGTTCTTGGCCATATGGAAAATAAGAAAATGGGTTATATAAAACTGCACAGTATCAGTAGATACTGCATTGAAAGCACTGAAGACCAATGTTTAGCTGCAGAGCAGGTGTCATTACTTTTAGTTTCTCACATACAGACATACCTGTAGGTGTTTCAGCCTTGTTTTGGAAGAAGTACATTTGAGAGAGACTGAGAACGTTGTTGATTTTCTTTGTTCACCAAGAAAGGGTGACACAGAGGCCAGTTATTGTAGGAGAATGACATAGCTTCTTCTGAAAAACATTTGATGAATCACTGTATAGCTTGAGAAAAGAAAAGCTAATATAATTTATTGGGAGAGATATATCAAACCACTTTTATTTAGAAATTCTAATTTGCTACAGTACAGATGCATCTTACAACTCTTTAGAGAATGCTTTGTTTGTAAACAAGATAAACATTTTATTTAATCTCTTTTTAAAAAAACCCTTTTCATCTTCCTTCACACACTGTTGTCAACCACCTTAAATGTAAATGGGATCTTTATTTTTTAACAACTCATCTGTTCAGCCTGAATTTGTAATCATCTGTCTGTGGTAATATAAATTCTTGATATAGCTTGCAATTTTGAACTAACTTATACATTTTGCACTATTGAAAGATATTTCCATTGTAGTACCTGGATTCTGGAACTTTGACCCCTTTTTGATCAAACATTTTGATTAAGTATGTTTACCCTTGAAGTCATCTTGTAAGACAAAGATGTTTCCAGAAGCTCCCAAGGAATAGAACAGTGGATTTAGATGAATTATATTAGCAAAGGTCTCAAAGTATATCATATTGCATCAAATGCCTAACATTATTATCATCCATGAATCAGATCATGATTTTCACAGAAAGACATTCTGTAACTAATTAAATAAGGACCTACAGTCATTTGTACTTTTTCATTTGTACTCTAATTTTAAAAAGTAGTTATTCCCATTAGAATTACAGAGCCACTACATTTCATAAAAGTGCTACTACCCATGGAGGGCCAAGCTGTAAAAGCCTTCAAGTATGGAATATTTCCTGTTCATAGAAGCATACCGGCACACAATCAAAAGCAATTAATTTGTGGCAGCTTTACAAGTCACTGTTCATCAGGTGAGTTACAACAGACCATATGTGCACACTTAGCTCACCCTAACTGGTGAGGTAAAATGCATTAGTTTAAACTAATTTCATGGGGGTATAAATTTTACCTTACCTTTTGGCAAGGTTAAGATGACATGTAGTCCAT
Source organism: Buteo buteo (assembly GCF_964188355.1). Classification (NCBI taxonomy): domain Eukaryota; kingdom Metazoa; phylum Chordata; class Aves; order Accipitriformes; family Accipitridae; genus Buteo; species Buteo buteo. The sequence goes on along the minus strand of NC_134173.1, from coordinate 61,555,853 downwards.
TGCAGTGATACAGCAGCTGTCTGCTATCTTGTTGGAAGGCTGTAATTCAGTCTGGATTGATCCAGATAAAGCTCTTAGACTATAAGGTTTGACTTCTGTAAAACGTAATTTTTATTGATCTCAGTGATTGAAAATGAAAAATCATATATTTCCAAAAATATCCACTCCTTAATCAAAGAGTCAGCAAGAGGAAGCTTTATCATTTTCTACTAATTTCATTTATTTAATTGCATCCTCCCTTTATCAAAAATGTGCCTTTTATTTCTAGTTTCACTAGATTTTATAATTTCAAGCTATGATTCTTCTTATACCTTTCTCTATCAGATAAAAACCCCAACAAATCACTGAAATTTTCAGTACATTAAGATACTTACACACCATTTTTAGTTTCTCTGAAGACTGCCTTGTGATACATGTAATTTCTATGACAGCATGAGCCTCAGTGAAGGAAATCACTATCAGAAATGTTTTTTAATTCATCCTTCAAATCTGCATTTGTGATATACATCTTCAGCTCTCTTCATCATCATTAAGTATTTTTGATATGTTACTAAATACTGGCTATAAACATCGACCTGCTACAATATCATTCTAAACACAGTTTCGCAGTACAACAGTGAAGACAGATAGATATAAATTGTTTTTTCAATATATTTGTAATTTGCAAGCTTTTCAACAAATAAGGAACATGGCCACACAATTTCCTTTTCTTCCTGTCCTCATTTTTTCTGTTTTCCTACTTTTTGAACTAACAGGATCTTGTTATATGCTGCTTCAAAGCAGATTATGAATACAGCTACTGGTGAAACTGTATGGAACTATATCTTCCACTACTTTTACCTGTTACACCTGGTACACCCAATATGAGCTTTCGGATTCCATAATAACATAAATAACAGCAGATATTAATCAGTCTAGGCACACTAATTAACTTGAGATTTTTCACCTTGTGAGATTTCTCTTAAAATATTACAGTTTTCTAGTCTACTCCTATTTTCAGGCCAGGGTCTTACAATTAATCAGAATAAGCAGAATTTTATTCCTAAATTAATAATACAAACAAAGGAGTCACAATATGGACTTGTAAGCAATATTGCATTGTTCCTGAATGAAGTATCATGAAATTCCTTCCAAACTGAACAAGAACAGCTTCATTTCTTTGTGGTATTCCATTACCTAAAATACAAGTTTCTACAGTAGATCAAAGATGGTAAGAATGCACATAGCACATACAAATATGGTTCTAATTATAACCAAATTATGTGTGAGTTCAGAGAACTGCCTGGCTGAGGACTGTAACCAAAGAACAACTGTTGTTCTCTCCTACAGCTGGCTCTTCCAGGCAGTTAAAAGTCTTGTTAATTCTTGCTTAATCTCCTGTTTTTATTATGGCTGTGCTTCCCCTCAGAATGATAGCAATGGACTGAGTATGCATAAACACCATGTTACTTTTCTTCACTGTACAATGTATACTTACATCCAGCTCAATAAATGTTCATATACTTAATATAAGTGTACTCTGGCACATACTTAAGAAAAAGCATGTTATGAGACATGAGACCTTTTCCTACAGCAAAAGAACAAGTGTACAACATGTAGGTAATAACTTTTTCTTGCTTTATTGAGATGCAATGAACTCTAACATCAATAGCTTCACGATAAGTTCACTACTTCACTAATTATGACTTTTGTTTTTTCATTGCTGTATACACTGGTCAATGACCAATAAAGAAAACTGTAGCATCAGAGTGCCATTTTATTGACTTGTGAGCTTTCAGAGGTCTACTGAATATTTAAAATGTAGATTATCTTATACTTTAGATACTTGATATATCCATGAATTGCTTTATAATACAGTGAATTATTTAGCAGAGTATCTAGAGTTCTGAAAACAAATTGCCATTTTTTAAAACAACCTTGCTTTCCAGTGTCAAGGGACTTAAGTAAAGGTAAGCGTCATTAGAGAAAGAATCTTGTAAACCACCGGGGGTTTTTAAATTTTAATGTTTTTCAGGTATCACACTGAATAAGTCAACAAAAGAAATCAATTTCAGCTCTTCCCCTTACAAAATCCTGTGGTAATCTCAAGAAGTGTGAGAAAATGCCTAATGGTGTCATTATATAAAACACCTGGATACCTAAATATGAATGTCATCACATATCTTTGTATTAAATACTAAGATAACAGACCTCTAAAGATTCTACAGAGAGATTGATGACCTAAAGTAGGCATGAGCTATATATTATAGGGAATTTTTTTTTTAGAATTTGAGAGTTGCAGGTTGAAATTATTTCAGAAACTGAGCTTGGAAAGTAGTGAATAGTCTATCCCTAATACAGTTCAAATCAAATGACATTCTTGATATGCACTGGTGTCAGCTGAAAGCTAAGCACATACTTAAGTGTCCTATTGAGTGGAACAAGACTACTCAGTACAATACAAATGATACTTAGCACATCACAGAATTCATCTTTTTGTAACACAGAAGATAACTATAATATTGGAGCATTGGCAGTCATGTTAACTGAAAACAATTTACAGATACTCTGAGGAATTGGTTATGGAAATTACATAAAGGATCTTGCTTTAGGTCTCTGCAAAACACACGCGCCTCAGAAAAAAGATCATTACATGTAGGCAAAGTAGAATCAATAGTACAATAAACCCTGCAACAATATCAAGTTTTATGTTTGGAAGAAATTACTCAGAAATAAAAAATAAATGCAACACCAAAGATAATATTTTCTAAACAACAACAACAAAAAGCCATCTCAAATATTTTATAAATTTCTGTGTATTTAGAGGTCCTGTCATTTTTTAGTATTTCAAAATTTTATCAGTTGAGTGGGTCCTAGTAAAGAAAAAACAATTTCCTAATATTAATGACCATAATGATCAAGCTGAGAGAGTTTGGGTATTCAGCCTAGAGAAGAGAAGGGTCTGGGGAGACCTTCTGGCAGCCATCCAGTACCTAAAGTGGGCCTACAAGAAAGCCAGAGAGGGACTTTTTACAAGGGCAGGTAGTGATAGGACAAGGGGTAAAGGGTTTAAACTGAAAGAGGGTAGATTGAGATTAGATGTGTCCTGGTTTCAGCTGGGATAGAGTTAACTGTCTTCCTAGTAGCTGGTACAGTGCTATGTTTTGAGTTCACTATGCAAAGAATGTTGATAACACTGATGTTTTCAGTTGTTGCTCAGTAGTGTTCAGTCTAAAGTCAAGGATTTTTCAGCTTCTCATGCCCAGCCAGCGAGAAAGCTGGAAGGGCACAAGAAGTTGGCACAGGACACAGCCAGGGCAGCTGACCCAAACTGGCCAACAGGGTATTCCATACCATGGGACATCCCATTTAGTATAGGAACTGAGAAGGGGGGGCGGGGAAACACCGCTCGGGGACTGGCTGGGTGTTGGTCGGTGGGTGGTGAGCGATTGCACTGCGCATCATTTGTACATTCCAATCATTTCATTATTGCTGTTGTCATTTTATTAGTGTTATTATTATCATTATTAGTTTCTTCTTTTCTGTTCTATTAAACCGTTCTTATCTCAACCTGTGGGTTTTGCTTCTTTTCCTGATTTTCTCCCCCACCCCACTGGGTGGGGTGGGAGTGAGTGAGTGGCTGCATGGTGCTTAGTTGCTGGCTGGGGTTAAACCACGACAGAAGTAAGGAAGAAGTTCTTCACTGTGAGGGTGGTGAGGCACTGGAACAGGTTGCCCAGAGAAGTTGCAGATGCTCCATCCCTGGAAGTGTTCAAGGCCAGGCTGGATGGGGCTTTGAGCAACCTGGTCTAGTGGAAGGTGTCCTTCCCTACAGCGGGGGACTGGAACTAGATGATCTTTAAGGTCCTTTCCAACCCAAACCATTCTATGATTCCATGATTCTATAAGAACGTGGAATTTGGTTCTTTTGCATGAAAACTGTACACTATATTAATTAATAACCCTTCTTAAAAGTTTCAGTCAGCCATTCACACAGTCCTTACGCACATAATAAATTAATTAGCCAAACTAACCAAAGATGAAGTAATAACAAAGAACAGGGAATAATTCATCAATGGTATATGAAGTATCAAGTTTTCATCTGAACTGTTCAGCAAAGAGAAGAAAGGATATTCAATGACATTAGGCTATTTAAGCAAACAATCCTCAAACACAGATTACAGGAGATTTTTTCTCTGCAATTAACAATTCATCCTGTTTTACTTAACAAACTTTTTCTTAACAGAACTATTAACCTTAAAAAAGAGAAAACTACAGACATAATGAAAGGTCTTTATATAGAGACTGTATATTGATTCAATTCACAGAACATGCTGCTAGCAAACAGACACTCCAAAGGTAGCTGGTTCCATGCTTATATTTTTAATGTCCTTAAAGCTACTGGAGGTTACCAGCTGTGACCTTTAATTACAGTACTTCTGCCTGGATTTCTGAAAAAGCTGTTATTTATTTAAAGGTTGTCCCTACAATTATACTGTCTTGCATCAGACTTATTAGCTGTATGGATCATTTCCTCGTGCAGTAGAAGGCCTTCTTTTAATTTAAAACTTATTGGCTACTTTGAAAGTCCTTTAAACAAATAATAATTTATGATATTCTTTTTTATGCAGGTTGGTCTATTGATTTCATAAACTAACACCTGGCTAAGCAAGCCTTCGAGAAAGGAGGAAGGAGGTATATTTCCACATAGCCTTTAAAAGACTGTTGAATTAAACATGTTCCAGCAGTAAATAAGTAGATAATGTAATGGCTGAACAGAGATCCCCATTCAAGGAGTTTCCTGGTTCTCAAGAAAGAAAAGTTAATCTTCCTCTTGACTTTTTATGAAGTGGATGTCTCTTTTTACTAGAATGCATGTATGCATATACTTGTGTACAATGTAGTGTATCTGATATCAAACAACACTTGACCTATATGAGTAACAGATACAAGAAGAAAAATAAGCAATCAGTTGATTAGTTTCACATGTGTAAAGCATGCAAGGAAATCAGATGTATCTCAGTTTTATCTAAAGACTGAAAATATTTATTTTGGTGAAATTTGTATCATATTCACTAACTTTTGAAATAAACACAACAAGGTATTATAAGGTAAATTTCTTCAGTTAAACAAATATTAAGAAATGTCCATTTGATAAGAAGTCATCATAGTAGTAGTTCTATGATTTATGTCTGGTAACATTAAAGAATGTGATCTATGCTTTCCTTACAATTATTCTGTTATGCTTCAGCTAACGATATTATGAGACTACAGTATAACTTTATTAGGTACCTATCTAGAATTATTTCCATATAAAACATATTGATCCATCAAAGATGTACTCCTGGAAAATACACAGTTGACTGAGCTGGCCATATTCAGTATGCTAATTAATATTTTCTTTCCTCTGACTTTGTGAATCTCTGTGTTTGTACTCTCCAGATAAAGAAAAAAGGCCAGTTAGCATTTGATCTGAGTCAGAAAAAAAAATCAAGTGGATGTCAGAAATATTCAAAAGGCATCTTCAAACTATTTTAAAGAACCATTTTATACTCCAGATTGTTGATGAGTCATTCATATTTTTTAAGATGAGCAACAAAAATCCATCATCTTTGCAACAGGAAGTCTTTGAGTTCCTAGCTGAAATTTCTCATTGAAGAAATATTTTGCAATTAAAGAACCTGTGAATTTAGACATTAGTCCTTTTTAAACACTTTCCAAAGATGAAAGTATGGACTTTGTAGCACCTACTTCTGTGAAAAAAATTTCACATGAGAAATTTATCAGATCAAAGAAAATATGTTGGCTGCCCAACAAAAATCTTCTAAATCTCCTGCCTTTGGCAAGCCACAGGATGTTACTGAAGATATAGATGACGTTTTACAAAAGAAATACAATTCTTGAGTCTTCAGATAAAACCTGAAAAACTGCAAGCATAATTGAACATAATAATATTGCTTATTAGCTCAGAACTGACAAGGTACTTACCAGCACATGGACCTGAAATTAATTCACTTCATGTGCATAACATGGAGTAAATCCATCCTAAAAAGGAAAGTCAATGTGAAGATTGTTCCCTACTAAGAAATGTTTCTTATCCTTCTATTTGCTGCCTTTTTTCATGGTGTTTTCTAAGTTTTCATTCTCCAATTTCACTTTCCTTTGACTTAATTTTCTTTTGATCCTATTAACTAACCCTGAAGACATCTATGACAACCCTACCTCCTATTGAACTTTAAAAAGTTAAACTAAGTGTTTATCAGCCTACACCTTGATTACTTTTTGAGTTTCCTGCACCCATTTCTTTGGTTTACCTTCTCCAATTGCACAGTAAATTTTTGAAGAGAAACAGGGTTTTTTTCCCACTCTGTTTTATGACAGAGAACATCGGTACGATTGTGATGAGGCCTTTCGGTACAATCATAAGATAAATAAGATAATTCACAATAACAGAAAGATATTAAGAATATGACTTTAAATACTGTTTATGCATTTTCCTCTGCTTTCAGTTTATGAGCTTCATGTACTGTGTCAAGCAAAATTTACACTATATTCTGCAAGACGAAGATAATTCATTTCCTTACATGAGTAAAATGATGGCAAAGTAAACTACTTCAGTCATAAGAATAGCTGATGAGAAAGGAGGTATTGCTCTGCATTTTAGATAGCATGTTATGGTATGGTGTACCTTTTTTTTTTTTTTTTTAATAGATGTCTTCCTGGTTGCAGTGTGCTAAAATGAAGTAGGTACAAATAAATAAAAAATTAAAACCCTTGGACTTAAATAGTAATTTAATATGAATGACTGAATGGATCCTGAATAAATGTTTTGTCTCAAGAATAAATATATTAACAAACAGCTAGGTATTTATATATGTACATACATAGAAACCTTAATAGGTCAACCTATACCTACATACCTGCTTGTGGTAGCAGCCTTTTTGCTATTCCAGACTATAAAGTTCTGTAAGCATATTTCAATGAATTTAGGTAATTAGCTGTTAAATCATTAAAAAGCCTACACTGGTATTCTGAAGACATCAAAATGGAATTCTGGTTCCATTCTAGCAATAACACTGGTCTGTTTAGTGAGTGATATTTTTAGGAAAAGAGTGAGGATGGTTCTTCCCTCAGGGTATTATTGATGAAAAGAGCTCTAAGATGCCTAGTTATTATTATCACTTTAGCTTCATCAGGTAGAATCCATCCCACATAGATAAAGAGAACAAAAAGTATTAATTTACTTATGTGGTTCTCTGGGATGTTCTGAGAGTTTTTCAACATTGCTCCATTTCTGCATAGAAATTCACGCATTTCATTAGAGCATTGCTATAACTGCAGTCCAACGAAAAATCTCAGCCATTGCAAAGGACAGATATTTGACCTTTATCTCAGTAATATTTTACCTTTAGCACCTGTAAAATTTCTTAATTGCTCCACAGTTATGTCTCAGGAACTAATATGTCTTTATTCTGTTAGTGTTACATTGTTCCCTAGTTTAATCTTATAAAGATAATTATACAATTCCTATGATCAGTGGATTCAAGCATCTTCTGTATTTTAGATATTGTTTCTTAATCTCTGCAAAAGCTCACACTCAGCTGACATTCATAACCTGATACAATACTATGTTTATTTTTAATTACAAATTAATGGACCCACAAACTGCTATGCACTCTGGAAACTAGTAGATTTGTCTGAATTCTCAATCATTGCTTCTGTAAAAGGAGTACATCAATTTCTACTCAAGAAACAGAGCAAAGAGGTATCATGAAATGTACATTTAAAGAAAACTCTGTTGAACTCACTTCACTTTCTACTGCAAAGGTACTTCTAAAACACATTTGTTTGTGCTAAATTAGCAAAGTTACCCACAGCTACCATTCCTACCTAAGATATCATCTGAATCCTGAACTAATGAACTTAGCCTCTTGAGTAAATTCAATCCAGTGGTGTTACAGCAGGTAAATTGTTCCAAAAAAAATATAGATTGTGTAGTAAACACCCAACACTCTTGGACACATGCAGAAACACAAAAAACTCTATAGCTAATGCTGTTATGTGAAAATTTAGGAGCAATTTAAGAATTTAAAATATGCCTTATGAAAACCTTGATAGGTGTTGTGGTTTAACCCCAGCTGGCAACTAAGCACCACACAGCCACTGACTCACTCCCCTCGCAGTGGGATGGGGTAGAGAATCAGAAGGGTAAAAGTGAGAAAACACATTGGTTGAGATAAAGACAGTTTAACAGGTAAAGCAAAAGCTGCACACACAAGCAAAACAAACCAAGGAATTCATTCACCACTTCCCATGGGCAGGCAGGTGTTCAGCCATCTCCAGGAAAGCAGGGCTCCATCACGTGTAACAGTTACTTGGGAAGACAAATGCCATCACTCTGAACATCCCCCCCCTTCCTTCTTCTTCCCCCAGCTTCATGTGCTGAGCATGACATCATATGGTCTGGAATATCCCTTTGGTCAGTTGGGGTCAGCTGTCCCAGCTGTGTCCCCTCCCAACTCCTTGTGCACCCCCAGCCTGCTCGCTGGTGGGGTGGGCTGAGAAGCAGAAAAGGCCTTGGCTCTGTGTGAGCACTGCTCAGCAATAGCTAAAACATCCCTCTGTTATCAACACTGTTTTGTCCGAACCTCCCCTGATGCAGCTTTGAACCATTCCCACACATCCTGTCACTGGATACCAGGGAGAAGAGATCAGCACCTCCCTCTCCACTTCCCCTCCTCAGGAAGCTGTACAGAGCAATGAGGTCGCTCCTCAGTCTCCTCCTCTCCAAACTAGACAAACCCAGGGTCCTCAGCCACTCCTCACAGGAGATTCCTTCCAGCCCCTTCACAAGCTGTGTTGCCCTCCTCTGGACACATTCAAGTACCTTAACATCCTTTTTTAATTGTGGGGTGCAATTTACAGGATTGCATTCTCCGCAGTACAGGAATGCAATTAGTACAGCTATAGCTAATTGTTTCAGGATGTGCTGTGTCAGAATTCATTTGCCTTGCATGGCCCTTTGCAGAGAGCATTGTCTTAAAATGCACTGGCTACCAGTTCGTTTTCAAGTGTAATTCAAAGCATAGATTTCAGCTCATAAATCCCACATTGCTTGAAATCCTTGCTGTTTAAAGACTGTCTTTTTTCTCAAAGCCCACTGGACGTGGGGACACTCATAGCAAGGCAATTCTTCTCTGCCTGCTGATGTATGAGATCCATGTTTGGACACATGCAAGAGTCTGTCTTGTCATACTCAGCTTGCATCAAAATGTTCAGATTCTTTAAATGAATAGACAGTATGGCAGCTTTCTGTACTCACTGCACCAGTTTTGCAAACTAATTAACATGTATGTGCTAGAAGATTGTTTTTCATAGTTTTTTTTTATTAATTAAAACAAAAAAGAATTTCCTTTGTATCTGAAAAACATGATCAGTAATTTCATCACACCGGCATTCTCAGGTGGTTTCAGGTGGGCGTATAAAAAGCAAAATCTTCAGTCCTTCTTTGCAGCTATTTTACAGGTGCACAGGGATTCTTAAAGAAAGGCAGTTGCCTTTTAGTGTCAGATGGCCACCTGGGCAGCCACCTCCTTACCCATATCACCATCATCAGCAACAACCTTCACTAAATGTCTGCAGAATTCATTTAAAAACTCAGGAACCTTTATTCGCACTCCTGGAGAGTAAATCATATCCCTATAGACAGCAGTGCCACTAACTGCATCACACTGACCCACCAGTATTTAATCTCTTATAGCTTTTTCAGTGCCTGGGCTGATTTGGCACTTTCTCTAATTAAAATTCCAAAATGGAAGCTTAGTTAATGCCAGCTGTGGTTATTTTCTTTCCTAGGAGGCAGACATGCCTTTTGTAAGTGACTAGACTGACATCACCAGCTTCATGTTCGTTATATTTTCTCTCCCCTGTCCAGCTGAGGGGGGGAGTGATAGAACGGCTTTCTTGGACACGTGGTGTCCATCCAGGGTCAACCCACCACACTCAGCCAGCTGGAGGGCTGGATCTGCTGGTCATGACTATGTGGAGCTGGACTCCAGAAGGCTACGGGTGGGTGAACGCCCCTTAACACATCTCTCAGGCTCCACCCTTCATGCTCTGATGTCATCAAATGTATGAAACAGTGAAGTTCACGGTCAGGTCTTTTGAATTTAGATTGTAGAAAACTATTGTTCAAGAAACGTAGGTTTCCTTGTCCACATCATATGCTGGATTCCATGGCATCCATAAGCCAGAAGAAGCTGTATGTCATGGTATAGTTCTACAGCCCCCATACTCCCTACCAGCTGAAGCCCTGACAGAAGAATTATCCCCTGCATCAATAAACCATGTATGAAGAACTGCAGAACAGAAATAAATAACGCAACATCAGGTGGAGTGCCATGAGTTTCTGCTACAGTCTGGAACCATCAGAGTAGGCAAATGTTTCTGGAGGCATGAGTAGATCAAAGGGTTACTACGAGCCATGAATGTGATAGAGACAAATGCATTCTTGCATGTCAGGCAAGATATTTCCATAAGAAAGGCAAGCATTGTGGAAATCCCTGATGAGAACTCACCTGTACCATATGGACATTCCTCATTCCTCAGGTTCAAGAAAGATAAATTCCATCTGGGATTAAAGCAAACAAAGACTAAGCAGTTGATTAGGGGCATGGAGGGCATACAGAAGAGGATGACAACTAGAAGGAGGAAGACAAAGGCTGAGGGCTACCATCACTTCCAAGAAAGGTATCAAGAATGCATCTGAGAGGAACTCCTTGAGGAGCCAGTGGAATTACCTGGAGGGGGCTGAAGGAGGAAGACTGGAGGCAGGATGAGGCTGCTGGAGATTTTCTGCTGCAAGGCCAGCTCCCGGAGGGGCCATGTTCAAAACTCATCTGATGGACTGAAATCCTGCTTCAGCCTTTGGGAAAAAAATGCCAGCTCCTCAGGAGGTGAGAAGAACCACCAGCACGTGGAGGTGCCTGAGACTATCAGGCCTTATCAGCTGGATAGCAGCGGCAAGACCAAGGGAATGCCCTCCTGAGGAGCATTTGAGGAGCACTGCAGAGCTCACCATCATCCGCTGCAGAGCCAGGGCAGCAGCCATAAGAAATGGGATACAGAGATGTTGCAAGGGGTCCCAAGTGCTTTGGAGCACCCACTGGTGTCCTGCCAGGTGCAGGAAGGATTCTTGCCCCCAAGGTCAATCAGGCTGGGGGCATTTTGTCACTCTCGGAAGTTCCTCAGATGGCTCCAGGTTGAGGGACAACAGGGGTTGGGCATCTTCCGGAAGGTGTGACCAGCCTGTGAGATGAAGAGGCAGGTCTTGCTCATATGCTCAAGGAATAGCCGATCACCAGCTCTGGGGTCAGGGAGGAATTTTCCCCCAGGTCAGACTGGCATTGGTCACTGGGGGTTTTATTCTCCCTCTGCAGCATGGAGCACAGCCACTTGTCCAGCCTCCTCTGGTCCATTTTGGCTAGGTTACTGCCTGCTGTTCATGCACTACGAAGTGGCCTCTCATGCCCTGTAGACAGGGCAAGGAAGGCCTTTTTTCCCCCATGGTGGGCCAGCACCAGTCCCCAGGGGTTTTTTGCCTTCCCCTACCTCACTGAGCACAGCCCTTTGCCAGGGTTTCTCTGGGCCATTTTGGCTAGATGCCTGCTGCTCGTGCTCACCAAACGTGGCCCTCATGCCCCGCATCCGCATCTTGGGGGAGGAAACGTTCTTTGCCCCCAGGATGGGCTGGCACGGTCCCCTGGATTTGTTTCTCTTCCTCTTCAGCATTGAGCACAGTCCCTTGTCAGGCCTCCTCTGGTACATTTTGGCTCTTGCCTGCTGTTCTTGCACCACCAAGGCACCACTCATGCCCTGGCACTCTCTGGCTCTCTTTCCCATCACAAGTTCATAGCAGGAGCAAGCTCTGGTCTTCCCTTGGCTCCATTTTGCCAGGTGGTGTTGCTTGTGCAAAACAGCCTGTGCTTGGACAGGCTCCAGACTTGCTGCACCATGAGGATGTGCCACTTTCCATTTCCCTCTGCATGCAATACAAGTGCAGGGCAGGCACAAGAGCGCTTCTCGTGCATCACTGGCCAAAAAGCACAGCGGAGCAAGTTTTTGAAGGCAAAAAGTATGCTTGTCATCGATATGTGTCATACTTTCCAAAATATCCCACAGTAGCACACATCTCTTCTTTTCTGTGTGGTCAGTCCTAATCCTCATTCTTCAAGTTCTCACTCTTCAGGAAAGAGGGACTGCTCGGCCTGTATTGCTGCAGCTGCTTTCTGTAGCTCTGTGACTTGCCTTTGCCAGACTGTGAGGGATAATTTTTCAAGCCAAACTGAAGAATGCATCAGTCTGCTCCTGGCTACACATGCACATTGTGTTAATGCCTGTGAGCATCTTCTCTGAAACAGATTCAGAAAAATAAAATAAAAAAATAAAACAACATAAAAAAATAAAATAAAATAAAAGTTTCCACTTGTAACCTTTGTGATATGTGGCCTTGAAAGTGTTTTTGAAGCTGAAAAACCCTTGGTATTCCAGGCAAATAATAGTCTCGTTATTCAACTCATGGTGAGCACAGGAACTTTAGAATAGAATAGAATAGAATAATTATGCATGATAAGCTATTTCTTAGGTCTGAGGGGCTGTCATGGTTTAACCCCAGCCAGCAACTAAGCACCATGCAGCCGCTCACTCACTTTCCCCCCACCCAGTGGGATGGGGGAGGGAATCGGGAAAAAAAAAAAGTAAAACTTGTGGGTTGAGATAAGAACAGTTTAATAGAACAGAAAAGAAGAAACTTATAATGATAATGGTAACACTAATAAAATGACAATAATAATAATAAAAGGATTGGGATATGCAAGTGATGCATAATGCAATTGCTCACCATCCACCAACCGATGCCCAGTTAGTCCCCAAGCGGCGATCCCACCACCTCCACTCCCCCAGTTTATATACTAGATGTGACATCACATGGTATGGAACACCCCGTTGGCCACTTTTGGTCAGCTGTCGTGACTGTGTCCCCTCCCAACTTCTTGTGCCCCTCCAGCCTTCTTGCTGGCTGGGCATGAGAAGCTGAAAAATTCTTGACTTTAGACTAAACATTACTTAGCAGCAACTGAAAACATCAGTGTGTTATCAACATTCTTCTCATACCAAACTCAAGATCAGAGCACTGTACCAGCTACTAGGAAGACAATTAACTCTATCCCAGCTGAAACCAGGACAGAGGTCCACCCAGGAGAGCAGCTGGAGAGCAGTGCAGGTCCCTGGCCCATCCAGGAGACAGGGTCAGAGACGGGCAGACCTATAACATAGCTCAGGTAGGGACTGAAACATCCCTGTATCATCAACACTGTTTTCAGCACAAATCCAAAAAATAGCCCCATACAAGCTATGATGAAGAAAATTAACTCTATCCCAGCTAAAACCAGCACAATGGGGAATGAAATGTCTGCTTGTTAATAACTTTTTAATATTATTTCAATGTTGTACTGAAAGTGTTCAGAATACTTTCTCTAATGAATTTCATTTCTAGCAGTGTTAACAGTATTTATAGTTAGAACTTTATTTGAGAGACAAATTGCATTTGTACTTGTGTCTTCCTTCACCAATTTTTCAGTGTTTTGTCAAGCCTTTATAAATCATGCTGAAATTCTGTTGTCTGTGGCAGTGTCTCAGGACAAAACTAGTGAGAAACAGACCTATCATCAAGTCAGAGAAGCAGCAGGTAAAACCACACTTTTGATCATTTTATTTGAGTTCTAGTTCTGTCTTTGTGTTGTGGAAGGAAAAATGCACACTCACTGTCCCCTCTGGAGCTCAACATATAGAAAACTTAATGATTCAGCAACCGTTGCTCTTTTTTGGCACATGCTGTCTTTGTACTGAATAGAGGTGTTAGACAGGAGATTTTTTTAAAATTCACACTCCACAGTGAAACAAAACTCTCATCGTTCAAAAATGTCCATGGCAATGAGAAACTGCAGTATAGAATGAACTCTGTGGCATCCAGTAGTTCAAAGATTAAGAAGTTGGTGGGATACACACAGGTTCAAAAGCCAGCCCAGCATGAAAGACAGCAAAGACCCAAACCTCACATCTTCTCTGAGAAAGTTAAAAAAACATAATTATCCACCATTGAATTTTTCTTCTCCCATGTTCATTAGAACTTCCTATGAATTCTTTCCCAAATAAATTTTTGTTGAAAGCTGAACATTATACATACTTTAGTTACTGTTTACCATCACCTTCTGTTGAAAATCTGTCTCATCCATTCTTCTTCAACTTGAAATGAGAAATGAATGACCTTTCATTACAGATAAGTAAGTCTGTTATCTAATATGGGTGTACAACTATTTCTTCAGTATATATGTCTACAAAATTGTTGCAGAAAGCAATTAAGAAAATGGATTGTCATGACCAAGTTGCATGAGTGTAACATGACAGACAGAAGAGTTTCAATGAAGTGTTCATCTTTCTGATGTGTTAGGTATGACATCTTCGAGAACTTCAAATCATTGTACCCTCTCTGGCAAAATGAGTTCATGATTGACATTTTCTTTGGTAAACAGAATAATACATTAAAAGGTTCAATGAGTTTATAAACACTGTTCAGGCTGAGATTATATAAGTAAGGTTGGCAGAGTCCTTCTACATTTTTCATTAGATGTGTATTTAGCCATAACAATATGCATTCCGATCAACTTAAGTGCAGCAGTTAGACCTCTAACTAGTGTTCATATACTAGTGTAAAAATATAGTAGCATGTGCTTGACTGTTGCTTTATGCAAGAATGTTTATGTTTATAACAGGAAATTAATTTTGTGCTTTTACTTCAAGATTAATTAATTGAGCACATACTATATGTATTTTCAATTTATTAATTTGTACTTTATTTATTACATTAATACTATAATCAGTTAGAATGACACAATATGAATTATTTTGACAGTCCTTTAAACTACTTATTAGAGAAAACACTTTTTCAACTTTTGTTTTAAAAGCATGATTATACATAATATGGAAAAGATCAGCTAGTTAGGGTCTAGCTTCTTAGACTCTGCTGGGCGTGTGTTGATTTACAATAGTTACCTAGTAAAGTTAAGTATCTTAACTAAATTAGTATGATACCATCTTAATTTAAGGATGTATATTTCTTTGTATGTTTTGAAACCTTGCAGTAAGTAGTAACTAACAGTGGACTACTGAGAATCTAGATTTTTATCTACTCAAATACAAGGATGCTACAGGACAAACTTATGTACCTATGGTAAAAGAAATCTTATAAGCATCATCTCAGATTGCAAAGTCTATCAATTACAAAAGAGACTAAAAAAACCCCAGGGTACTAGCACTTTCTACTAGTTATTGAAGAATAACTTTGTACTGAATAACTGAAAAGTGAAATCACACATATAGTAAGTGAATCTTTTATATAAAAAATACTCATCTATGCAACACATATCATAGAAATTCTATGATATCAAAGAAGGTTTGAGCATAACTTACTAGTCCTTAGGAAGCATTCTTAATTTTTGGTACACATTTTGCCCTGTTGAATTTTTTTCTGATGTGTAATACATTTTCATTCTGACAATTTTTCACAAAAAGGTCATTTTCCTTTCCTTTTTAGCCATAACTGAGTTACGGTACACAAAAATGTATGAAATTTTGACCTGTGTTTTAAGACCCTTGAACATCATAACTTGCTCCAGAAATGCTAGCTGAATTCTGAGTCTGTGTCTATAATATATTTGAGTGAACACTACTGTCATGGAAATAATTGTTTCTGTGGCTTTTATTTCTTACACATACACTCTGGTAAATTATTCAGTAATAGCCATCTCTTATTAAAATCTACACTTAGGAACTGCAAGTACTAGATAATTTGATTTTTTTATTACATATAAATGTTTTTAGTATTTTGCTATTTTAGAAAGCTCTCCCTAATGAGCATCAATCTCACACTCGGCAAAAAAAGACGCATAACTCTAAGCTTTACAATGTAGGCTTCAGGCATTTAAAGCAGAAGACTTTCCCTTATGTCCCTTGTGGAAGCCCTTTTCCTCATTTTTCCCTTTTCCTTTAAACCATTTGAAGAGAATTTAGCGCTGATGAAAAGATGCATTGTGATAGTCATGGAAAGTGAGTTTCTTCTATGTTTAGAGCAAGTATAGAAAGACACTAAAAATAATGTAAATTTTAAAGCAATAAATTTACCCAATGAACCAATTTCATATGTCAGTGTTTAATCACTTAAATGATGCTCATTTAAAGTTTCTCCTTTCTTTTTGCTTTTTTCCCCAAGTATGGAAGTAAAAAGATCCCTCGTTAATTAGACTCCACAGGTTCTACTATTTATGCATCTAACAACATCTTCAAATCCACTGAGGAATTTGTAGTCCCTTTGAATTTGACATTTCCTTTCAATTTTCTGCTAAACCAACCACCTTACTTGCTAGATTCACACTAGTAGAACCTTCAGAAATACTGATAATATTTGCAACCAATCCAAAACTTCATTAAAATGTATGTCTTTTGTTCTTCTTTCCCATCCTAACCCAGAAGAGCAAATTCTGCATTTTTCTTCCTGTGGTCTTTCTACTTTTCACTGAGCACCACAATCAGACACAAAAGGCTTTGTATGGATTCATTAAGAGGCAAAAATCTGTTCCAGTTCTAAACTGGAGGGCAAGAAATCATAGCGAAAAGATACAACAGAGGAGAGAAATAATATTCTTCATTCTACAAAGTGATACAGAGCCAGTCCATGATCACTATCTGTTGCCCTAAAGTTGAAACAGAGGATAGATATACCCTAAACTGCATCCCTAACATAACCTCTTCAATGTTGTCCCCATAACCATGGCAAAAGTTAATTAATTCCTTGCTCAAAGGCAAACAAGGATCAAATCAAGTGAAGAAATCATTAACAAACTAAACCCCTCCTCTGGAATTAAACCTTACCTTCAGCCTCTTCTGGAAAATAGTACAGGTAGCCAGAAGCATGTGTACACTTCACTAAGGACTGTAACAAGTTGTTTTAATTTTTTCTGTGATTCAGATCTCTTATTCTCATCACATGAATTTATTAAATCCTTTTCTTACCTATTTTGTCCGTGTTGTCTCATTCTCTACCCTATGTGTGAGTGCTGCACAGCACGTGAGTGGCAGCAACTTGGAGCCGAGGCTGTGGATCATAATGCCCATAGGCACGTGCCCCAGCAACAGGAGAGACCTGGCTTTGTTTATCTTTCCCCAGTGAACTTAATCCTGAATGTGTGTGTGCATGTGTCATTCATTACCAAACTTCAAACTGGACTAGCCAACAAGCAGATCTGCATGGAAAGGCACAAGGTCTGCGCCAGGAGGTGGGTGAGGGCCCCACTGTCCAGGAACTTAGGTAGACTTAGGGCTTGTGCTAATATATGAGGGATATGTGACTGTGTGGGTGCAAGACCAGTGTGAGATGAGTGTGCAAGTGCATACATGTGTTTACTAGTGAACATCAAGCTGCACTAAGAGGCGAGTAGGAGACCTGCATGATGGGTAAGGGGCCCAGGGTCCAGTCACAGGTGTTAGATGGACTGAAAGGCCACATTGATATTATTAAAGGGATCTGTGATTGTGTGTTTGTTTGTGAATCTACAGAGTCAGGGTATGTGTGTTTTCACTTCAGTCCTGATCGGCCAGAGAGGAGGAGCAGGACTGGGCTGCTTTATGTGAGTGCTGTTGGTGTTCATGGGGCTGCTGCTAAAGACAGTGCCCTCTCTACAGTAGTCTGTGTTGCCAGCCATGTTACAGCTCTGTGTGTGTGTGTGCACCTCAGGCTCAGCCTCACTACCTGCCAAAGCTGCAAGCCGGAACAGCAGCAGCAGCATGCATGAGAGTGGGATGGAGAGACCCCCTGGGTTCCCAGGTGGCACCTGGCTGGGCTTCAGCAACTGCAAAGAAGAAACCCTGGTCCTGGAATCCACAGGCTTCAGCAACTCATAACTTCCTCAACATTTTCACTTTTACTACCTCTGAATTAGATATGTTAGTTTTGATTTGATTTGCTTTGAACAGCTTTTACACATATCCATTAAAAATACAAAACAACATTATTTTCAGCTGTTTGACTCATATCTTTTTCACAGGAACACAGCATCTGATGTACAAGATCAGAGACCCATTTAATCTAATTTTCAAACACTTTGTGCAATGCTAGGTGTTTCTGTGAGATGCTATGAAAGCTGTCATGTTGAATAGTTCTGTTAACAAAATCCTCATTTTAGAAATTATTAAATTATGGATCTAGGATTCTCTGAGGACTGGTGAGAATAGAGAACTCGGCATTAAGCATGGGACAAGAAGAGTGTCCTCCTGAGTAAGCCACAAGTTGAACAGCTGCTCCTTCCATGAATGTTGCCAGCAAAAAAGAGAGTTTCCAAGTCTTTACTGACAGCATGGGGGAAAGGTGATATCAGCAATGAGAAGTCCGCTAGTCTGGATGAGAAAGCAGGAGAAGGGGACACCCTCAGAACTGAAAGGATCCCGAGATGGCAGCAATATCTGAGGTGGCTGAAGAGACAAAACATAGTGCTCCTTCTCCGATGGTTAGTGCTTTAACATTCAACTTTAAGGCTATTGCAATTGAACATGTATGTGTGTGTGTGTGTGTATATATATATATGCACATATATTATAGATATATACATATGTATCAGTTAATAAAGAGATTGCTGTGATATAGTGTTTAGAGGACTGACAAATCAGGCCGGTTTTAAGCTTTAAAACCAAACCGTACTATATTTATTCATTAACAACACATTTTGTGCTAATAATTAGTTCTTGCATGTTACTGATCATCATTACTACATATACAAAATTGTCAGTAACACTAACATACTACATTAGTTATGAGTATACAACACCCTGGAGTTCATGATGACACCATTGGCTACGGTCCTTGGTGGTTCTCAGTTGCTAAGGTTAAGGTGATGAAGCCCAAGAGATTTTGATGAGAGAGTTTAGAACTGAAGCGGGTTTGTTTTCTTTCTTCTCCATATTTCTACCATGTTTGATGTTTTTATGCTATTTGGTCCTCCCAGGGGGAAGCAGGGGTCTTATGTGCTCCCAATACTGCTTATATTGCTTTTTTTTTCTTTTTTTTTAAGTCAAGCTCCTTGTGTATTCCCCAAATTGCCCTGCATGCAACTACACACATCTTTATCCCTTTGATGATCACATTCTTCACATACTTTGTGAAGTGCTTATGCATTGTCTAGTTCTGCCATCACAGCATTACAAAATACACAACTATTGATGGGGGTACCTTATTTTAGTACCCTTATATTCGCGTTCAAGGCAAGTTAATGCTGATTAGGGCACTTGTAGTTTCTAGTTGACACAGGCCTCTGCTTTGGCTACAAGGTATATGGTACCAAGAGAAGTTATTTAAGCCCTAAATTCAAAGTCTTAGCTCCAGGCAAAATGCACAAAGATATTTGGGCATTCAGTAATCAGATGAACAACAGCCAGCCCTCCAAGTAAAAGGTTTCCTGAATTAGCAAATAAAGAATGACGAAGAAATGTGTCAGGAGTTTACACACCTGATTCTCAGCTAAAGGGAAGTTATTTTATTATATGAAGATTATCAGCCTAGAATTCTCTCCTGGACCTTGGTTCTTAAATAATCTCTTTAAGAAACACAGCTGAGTCATTTATTCCAAAGGATGCCTGGAAGGAATTGTGCTTAGTAAAAATCTCAGGAGCAGACAGATTGCCAGGATTTGAGAGTCAGACTGGATGCTCAGTATAGGAGACATACTACCTGGAAAGTATGGACACTGATCAAAGCAGAAAAACATGCTTCATCCCCTTGAGAAAAGCTCATGAATAAGCATTCAAAGATTAATACATTCTCTCAGGAGAACAGAAACATGCATCTAGTCCTCCTAAGTATGACACAAAAACCTTACTAAACAGCCATTACAGAAAGTAAGATTCAGCAAGTTCCAACTTCTCTGTTGTTTTCAGAAATATTTCCTCATTTCTAATATTTTTTCCACTCTGTATTCACCCTGTTTCCCCTAAATTCTATACATAATGATGTGAGAAGAGATGGATGTAAGGGCCATTATAAACTGTTAATGTGAAATGGCATTTTACTTATGTCAGTTAAACAGTATCTATATACAGCAGCTGAGGAAAATTTTTAAAAGGTGTATTTTCCTCTACATGTAATAAATTTTGATAATATTTTCATGTTAAACAAATATTTAGAATAGAACAGTATGGAACAGAACAGACCAGTTCAGCTGGAAGGGACCTACAATGATCAGCTAGTCCAACTACCTGACCAATTCAAGGCTAACCAAAAGTTAAAGCATATTGTTAAGTGTATTGTCCAAATGCCTCTTAAACACTGACAGGCATGGTGCATCGATCACCTCTCTAGGAAGCCCATTCCAGTGTTTGACCACCCTCTCTGTAAAGAAATACTTCCTAATACCAAGTCTGAACCTCCCCTGATGCAGCTTTGAACCATTCCCACACATCCTGTCACTGGATACCAGGGAGAAGAGATCAGCACCTCCCTCTCCACTTCCCCTCCTCAGGAAGCTGTACAGAGCAATGAGGTCGCTCCTCAGTCTCCTCCTCTCCAAACTAGACAAACCCAGGGTCCTCAGCCACTCCTCATAGGACATTCCTTCCAGCCCCTTCACCAGCCATGTTGCCCTCCTCTGGACGCATTCAGGGACCTTCACATCCTTCTTAAATTGTGGGGCCCAGAACTGCGCACAGTACTCAAGGTGAGGCCGCACCAACATTGAATACAGTGGGATAATCCCCTCTTTTGACCAGCTGGTTATGCCGTGTTTGATGCACCCCAGGACGCGGTTTGCCCTCTTGGCTCCCAGGAGACACTGCTGACTCAAACTAAGCCTGCTGTTGAGCAGCACCCCTAGATTCCTTTCTGCAGGGCTGCTCTCCAGCCACTCCTCTCCCAATTTATACTTGTGCCTGGCGTTACTCTGTCCCAGGTGCAGAATCCGGCATTTCAACTTGATAAATTTCATCCTGTTAATCATAGCTCAAAGCTCCAATTTGTCTAGATCCCTATGCAGGGCCTCTTGTCCCTTGAATGAGTCACCGGCACCTCCCAGTTTAGTATCATCAGCAAACTTCCTAAGGGTGTATTCAACTTGTGCATCCACATCACTGATAAAAATATTGAACAGAACTGGCTCTAGAATTGAACACTAAAGAATGCTGCTAGTGACTGGTCACCAGCCAGGTGTAATCCCATTCACTACAACCCTTTGAGCCCTGCCGTTCAGCCAGTTCTTCACACAGCGCACTGTGAACCTGCTCATCCTGCAGTTACACAACTTGTCCACAAGGATGCTGTGAAGGACAGTATTAAAACCCTTACTAAAATCCAGAAAAACTGCATCCACCACCTTCCCTTCATCCACTAGGTGGGTGACCTTATCATAGAAAGATATTAAATTAGTTAGACAGGACTTTCCCTTCATGAACCGAGGTTGAGTCTGCCTGATGATTACATTGTTCTTTAAATGCCTTTCAATAGCACCCAGTACAATCTTCTCCATAATTTTTCCAGGAGCTGAGGTTAGCCTAACAGGTCTGTAGTCCCCTGGGTCTTCCCTCACACCCATTTTGTAGACTGGAATAACACTGGCTAGCTTCCAGTCAGCAGGGACCTCCCCAGACTCCCAAGACCTTTGGCAGGTAATTGAGAGGGGTCCTGCTGTAATATCCACTAGCGCCTTCAGTACTCTGGGATAAATCCCAACAGGCCCCACAGACTTACAGACGTTCAACTGATACAACTAGTCCCTTACAATTTCAGTGTCCACCAATGGAAAGTCACTGTTCCTGCAGTCGTGGTCCTCCAACTCGGAGAACTGGGCAGCCCAAGATCTATCAGTATTATTAAAGACTGAGGCAAAGAAAAAAACATTGAATGCCTCCACCTTTTCTTCATCCCTATTTGTCAGGTAACCCTCAAGTATTGATCCAACATTTTCCTTACACCTCTTTTTGCTATTAGCATACTTTAACAAGCCTTTCTTGTTGTCTGACACAATAGTGGCCAGTTTCAACTCTAACTGAGCTTTGGCCTTTCATGTTTTCTCCCTGTGTATGTGAACAACAGCTCTGTAATCTTCCTGTGAAGCCTGACCTTGCTTCCAGACATCATACAATTTCTTTTTCCTCTTGAGCTCCAAGAGGAGTTCCCTGTTCAGCCAAGCTGGTCTTCTACCCCACCTGCTTGATTATATTATGCATTAATTGTACTGAAAATTTATATAGAGTTCATATAGTATATATTGTATTTTGCTATTTATTTTCCATCTTAGTCTAGACATATTCCAACATTTTACTGTAATGAAATCAAATGAATTATTTTGAGTAGCCTTTCAAATATTTGACATTATTTCCAACATGTTTTCTTGAAATAACTCTGAAATATCTACAATTAAATTGAACTTGCTCCATTTAATGATTGTAGAGCTACTAAAGATTCTTTTACACTCACCCAGGTTCGTTGTCAATTTTTCAACATATTCAATATTCAAGGATCTCATTATTGTCTTTACTTGTAGCCCTTCAATGTTTCTAGTGCAAATCTTATTTCTCATTTAGTATAAAATATTTTGATGCCACTTATTGTATCTCTAAAATACTTTTGCCAGAGGCTATTAGGATTTTAGACAAGAAACTGCTTGCTTATAAATGAAACAATTTTCTTAAAAAGACAAATAGACTGAGATGCATACAGTCATACATTCAGTAAGACAATACACTACAGTCCATTTTTCTTTGTTTCTATAATAATGACAAACACATATATGGATAGACACTATGTCTGAAATAAAAAATGCAACTGATTACTGTTTCAGAAAGGTAGCTAACACCTTCATAGGAAACTAGAATTCCTAAGGCAATAAAAATGCATCAGAAGAAAAAAACCACAGGAACTTGATGACAGAAATTGTTTATATGTGATAAATTGGCACAGTATGCAAAATAAAAAATTAGTGCCTCTGGATAGTAATACTGTATGTTCTATTCACTGAAGTACTTAATTCTTAATAACTGAAATTGGAGGCCTTAAAACAATAGTTCATTTGGTCCATTCATGCCAATGGGTAATGTTATACATTCTATATTTTCATGTAAAAAAGAATAATCACAGAACAGTTTAGAATCAAAAGTAGTGTACATACCATGCCAACAAATTTTGCTACCCATCAAAACAATAAATAGGTAAGCAGCAGAACATTCAAGAGCATCAAACTAAGCAAACTATAGGTGCATAGTGCTGAAAAACGTAGCCCACCATCTGAAATGCAGACAAGGTACTGACCAGCAAATTGTCAACAGGTGATTGGTCCCCTTTATCTTCTTATCTCTCCATTTTTGCACATTTGCTCCTCCCAAAACCACCACGATCCCTTCATCTCCCCACCTTTGGTTCCTCCCCTAAACATCCCATAATAAGTCTCGCACAATCCCAGCATGCTCTTTCCCTGCATCCCATAATGAGCACTGTCCCCCAGGGCAGGGACCCCCCAGTCTGTGTGGTGCCCCAGAGAACACCCCCCCCAGGGACTCATGGTGCTGGGTCTCACCTGGCCTCTGGGGCTGATGCTCTCCTGGGACAGCCCTGGGGAGGTCGGGGCAGGGGGTCGTGTCTCTGTGCTCTTCTGGGGGGAGGGGGTGAGCTTTTTATCACATACCCTAATCCAGATCAGCCCAGATCTGCATTTGAAGCTGCACAAAAAAATACAGCATCACCACATCACCACTCATTACTTTTAGTTCATCATTCTCCAAGTGATACACGATGCCCATACAGAAAAAGAAGCAAGCGACAGAGCTGGTTGTGAAATGCTATTCAAAATCAGCACCGATATATTCTTTGCTGTAATACTGCACTCGGCTAAACAGGGGAAGGGATTCAAACATTATAAATCATTTGAGAGTGGAGTACAGAGCGAAATAGATAGCAAAAGGGTCCAGCTATGTTCATGCATACCAAATATCTAGCTGAAACAAAATAGCCTGAAACTAGTCCAATAATCTCTTCCACCCACTTTCTTTAACCACCCCCAGCTTCCGATCAATGTCTAACATTAAATAATGCAAACAAAAGTCTGAAATATTTTACTAGGCTACCTTGAACACTCTGAGACAAATTAATAATGCAGTCACGAATCAAAATTAAATCTCAGCTGTGATATTTGTGTTCATCAGATACATTTAAGTTCCATTTTTGCCTGTCTTTTCTTCAAGATTAAACACTCACCACCAAAATTTCCTAATCTACCTGTGCTTTTATAACTTCAGCATAGGGCATCTGAAAGCCATCAGTATACTTTAGTTGCATATCCAGAAATATGTCTCTAAACCAGGTTATCAATTCTGTCTGCAATGTCAACAGTCTCTAAACTCTTACATGTTTATTAAAGAATATATGGCAGGCAGACAGAACGCCAGTCTTTCTAGGTATAAACTACTTATAAATGTTCATTATATAATTTTCAATCTGAAATTAGAGTCAAGGTTACCAATATTTTACAGGCTTAGTTTTTCTACAGCTCCATGCACAGAATTCCTGTTCAAGCCAAGGAGAATCCTTCATGCAGAGTAACAGCAAAGCAGAGGCCTTCTAGATTTGTTCTCCTGCAGATGCCGGAGGATTTATATATGTAACTTCTGTAAGTATCATCAAGAATAATTAATTATTAATTTTATATCTACAGTGCTTATCTTCCCTAACATTCCAAGAACCACACAAAGACATTAAAAACATTAAACATTAAACAATGCAGCAGATAATACAGATAAAAAACAGTCACATAAATAATTAAAACAGAATCTGAGATGCAGTAGAAGCCTTTTTTCTATGAAGTATTCTTTTCACCCCCTGGCTAACAAATAGAAGTTTACTAAGAAAATCTACACTCACCAGTGAGAATGCATTTCAGATTTGCTCAATGAAGAATGATAGTACATACATTGCATCTGATTACCACTGAATGACAGTTAAATAACTGACACGTTTAATATACCTTTACTATGTCTCAATCTAATGCAAACAGGAAAGGGGAATTTGGAAGGATGTTTTAATCTCCCCCCACCAGCTCACCCACTTTACTACCTACACAATCCACTAAAAAAACGAAATCTTTTTTCTTCCTATTTTGGCACCTCACCACCCTTTCTTGATTTCTTTTCCTTTACGTACAGCAGTAGTACTATTATGACAGAAGGATAATATTCGATGCAATTCTGGACAATTCTCTTTTGTTTTTTACTTCAGTGATAAAGCATAGCAAATTCCTACCATGCTTTTTTCCCCCCAATATTTACCTCTTCTTTTCTTTTGTTCTACTGACACTACATGCAGCTGTTCCCTGTTATGGAATTTCCCTTTTTTATGTCCATAGTATCCAGAACTCCAGGCGATAATCTGTCTTTAAGTATATATTAAATAATTGTATTTGGTGCAATGATCACACTAAATATCTTCTCTAAACTTTTGCTATTCAAGCGTCCCTTTGGCAAGCTTTCACTGTGCAATGTTGTACTGTATCACATTCATGAGCTTGTTGGGAGCCACTTACATATCTCAACAAAGCAGTGCGTTGAGCAGAATAAACAATGACGTCTTTGGTCATGGATCAAAGGTCCTAAACTGCCAGATCTAAGGGGTAATACAGCTAGTGTTCAAATAGCAATTTGAACATATACCACTCAGTTACTAAGGACAGGGGAATCAAGATATAAATTCTGCCCAAGCCGACAGCGTAACACATCTTAGTGAACCTGGCCTCACTGCACATACCATGTAAAAAGTCATTCTGTCTGTGTAAAGAAGTCAGACACTTCTGATTTTCACACACCCTATAGGATTTCCAAATCATCAAACTCAAACTCTGCTGACCAGAGATGACAGAACATTACAGTGGTGACAGCTTTTGCTGAGAATGTCAGTTGGCTAAATCCCAGAGAAACACAACTACACACCAAGATCATCTTGACTGATCATGACTGATACAATAACAATAAACTTAGTCACTAAGATATGCAAAATCTGGTAGCAGTAGAACAAAACTAATTCCTTGCATTCCACTTGAAAACTAAGTGTTATATAGTACAATATCTAAATCAGGAGATGCTGCATAAAATAGAATTGCATTCTCTTTGTTGTCTCCAAACAGATTTCAGATGTGGCCTCTAGCACATGCAAGAAACATTTAATAGGGAGATTAAAAAATCACAACTAATTGTGATTATGAAACATATGATCTCTGTCTCCCTGTGAACAGTGTATCTGAAAGAAATATTCCTTTTTTTCCTTTGTTCAGGAGTGTAAGTGGGTACTCTTGAATATTGCTATCTGGTTTTCTTGAACAGAGATATTTTGTGCTAGAGGCAGCTTAGAACCTTATTTATGAAAACTCAAGTTAAAAAGTAGTCAAGAGGAGGTAGGTATTATAGCACCTTTCCCTCCAGCTATTTCCATCACTAGATTTGCTTTACTGCATCTTTGTTTGCATTGTATTATACTTGATCTTCATACTACAGCTGTATCCTGTACTGTGAATATGGAGCAGTAACATCAGCACACAGTAGCACCCCAACATTTGTGGAATGACCCCTACCTCACTCTTTCCCATCCAAACTTCATTATCTGTTTCACACGAGTAAAACTGTTCTACTCTGAGTAAACAGAGGTAAGGAGTGAAGTGCCACCTCCCTGGGGATGGTACAATGGTGTCCTCCTCTTTGTGACCTCCCCTGAAGGATTCCAACACATGTTGAAAAGCGTAAGTGAGAAAATGGAAGTTTGGGAGTACATTTGTAACATTCTCCTACTGTTTTCAAGGTAAGAGAAGAATGTTAGGGCGCACCAATGGAGGAGCAGACAGTTCAGGATCCTAGTTAGGTCTGACAATCATATTTGGGTTTATAACCAGATGGACTAAGTTACAGGAATTCAGAAAATTCCACCTTCTGCATTAGGTCACAATGTTCAAAAGAATTATGTGATATGAGTGAATGAGATTTGTATCCTAAGTCAAATACACATTTTTAAATATCACTGCCTATATGCTTTACACATGCCTACATATGCTGTCTGTGCTTGCAAGCGTCGTGTATCGTATTATTCACAGTGTTATTTGTCATGGAAGACCCCACTGCATTTTTTAAAGCAAAGCAATCAGTCTATCTACAATTAGAGTGAAGTTACCCGGGGGCGAAACGTAGGAGTTATTTAAATACAGCTACCTTACACAAAAGTATATGACAGCGAATGAGGAATAACAAATGCAGCTGAAAATGTAGGAGGAATTTGTAATGTAATTATCAAAACTTAAATTTGATCTGCCTTGGCAAAGTGAACAGGGAACTGTGAAGGGGGTAAATGCGAATACCAACAGTAATACATTATACCATAGAACTATTTTGGTGTATTTATTTCTTGGAGCTTCTGAGGCAAGGGTGCCTGCTTACAGATACTGTAACTAAGGTATCACAGCATAGTTTACCTTATGAAGCATCCAACAATAATAGCAAGAAGGAGCACCATCACTGTCGGGTCTCTGATATAGGTTTCCCACTAGCAATGCTGATATTCATGGGCCTGACAGGTCAGACATTTAAGTATCTGCCCATTTCTGATTTCAGCACATTTTAAAATTCTTGGGAGTATTTAATCATAGTGATTGACTTAATGGTCCTTGCCAAGTCACTTTCATCCTTGACTGGTACCCAAATGATCAATAAGCTTGACCATGCCAAAAGAGGAGAGAAAGGAGAGAAAGAAGAGAAAGGAGAAAGAGAAAAAAAAAAAGAGGGCAAGAGAGAGAATGAGGAAGAGAAAGGGGGAGAGAGAAAACACAAAGGGAGGAAGAAAAAGAGTGAGAGAGCACAAGAAGGAAAGAGAGAAAGAAGGGAAGAGAAGGAGGGGAAGAGAGAAAGAAGGGAAGGAGGGGAGGGAGGAGAGAAGGAGGGGAGGGAGGAGAGAAGGAGGGGAGGGAGGAGAGAAGGAGGGGAGGGAGGAGAGAAGGAGGGGAGGGAGGAGAGAAGGAGGGGAGGGAGGAGAGAAGGAGGAGAGAAGGAGGGCAGGGAGGGAGGGAAAAGTAAGAAAGAGGAGGAGGACACTATATGAATATGAAACATACAGCGTAATCTACAGCTTGAACCCAGAATCACTCAAAAGGTTATGGGATGCTAGTATTTAACAACCACAATAAAAATGCAACATCACAGTGTTTGAGGGGTGGGGTGGGGGGTGTTCTATAAAGAAATTAAAATCAATCCCTAGCATTAATTCTATCAAATGTGCCTAAAATTTGCCCTAGTAGCTGAAGTACTTTTTTTAAAATGCATCTACATTACTCGGAAACCTAAGGGTCTTTGAAAATTAGTAGGAATTTGGCCACAAAAATTCATTGGGCATCCCATTTTTAACCGTAAGCATTTATTCGTTCATGTTTAACATCTAACTGATGAGCCAAAATTTCATTTTCAGAAGTATTACAGATAACTCACAGCGTAAATCTTACTGGATGTCAGACAGACATGACTTCTAACAGCACTAAAATAAACCTCCTACACAAGTTAGGTATTGAAGTACTAAGCAATGCAATACATGAATTAGAAATAATAATAAAAAATCTAGGTCTTCAATATCTATTTCTTTTGCCCTATAACTGATGAGGTATTTACCCCAATGAGATTTGAATTCCAGAGCTGGAAAGTGTTCTTGGGGGAATAAGGGCAGAACTGTATCCCAAGCACATAAAAAAGCTGAATACTAGAAATGAGGCCATTCGTGCTATTCTGAAAGTACAAGTCTCCCTTCAGTTTTGAATCGCTCTTGAAAAATGGATTCCTGTTACATGTATACATACATGTATAAATGTAAATACATACATACAGTTAAGAGAGATATATTGGAATTCAGCTTCTCATGCCCAGCCAGGGCACCTGACCCAAACTGGCCAACGGTGTATTCCATACCATGTGACGTCCCATCTAGTTTAGGAACTGGGAAGGGGGGAGGCAGGGATTTTGCGGCTCGGGGACGGGCTGGGTGTCGGTCAGCGGGTGGTGAGCAATTGCCCTGCGCATCATTTGTACATTTCAATCCTTTTATTACTACTGCTGTCATTTTATTAGTGTTATCATTATCATTATTAGTTTCTTCTTTTCTGTTCTATTAAACCGTTCTTATCTCAACCCAGGAGTTTTACTCCTTTTCCTGATTTTCTCCCCCATCCCACTGGGTGGGGGGGGGGAGTGAGTGAGCGGCTGCGTGGTGCTTAGTTGCTGGCTGGGGTTAAACCACAACATGACTACAGTAGGCAGGTTCTGAACAGAGTGATTTTTCACCCATCCCACATTACCTAAAACAGGGACCACTGAAATTTTGTCAAAAAGTTGATCCTAACGTGGCACTGCCCTTAACACCAGCACAGGGCTCGTGACACTTGTGAGAGCATATCCCTGAGCCGCTGCAGAGGAAGCGAACAGACCCACCAAATTTCAATTACAACAGTCACACTCCAAGACTTATGTGTCTGCAAGAGAGGGCTGTAGACAGTACACGAGGCTGTGAAATATGTACCTTTGCTTCTCCCCAGTAAACAAACCTGTATGGATCCGATGGGGCCGGTTAGTGTCAGCACTTGCAGCTAAAGATATTCTTTCCTCACGCCAGCTACATGCAGTCTTACAGCTACAGAGAGGAGTTCAGCCAGCCATATGCAGGGCCACGCTCTGCTAAATCCTGTTGGCCTCACTAAAACAGGGCACAGTTGTAAGTAAAGGTGGAAGGCAGGTACACACTGCTCACCCCTACACCCGCATGGGAGCAGACTCATGGCCATGCAAACTCCTCTTTTGCATTGTGCTTTGGGAGTAAAGGACGACTCATTACCTCTCCAGATTCTTTCAGCACTATCTTCTGTGATACTGTGGTACTACTGCATATATATGTAAAATTTATATATACATAAATATACATCCATACCAATTCCTGTATGCACCTACACATACATAGAAAGCCTCACATCACGTCTCCAGCCCTGCTGAAAACAGTTCCTAACCAGTACACACCTTTCCACAAATGCACGCCAAGCACATGCAAAAACCACGCACGCTGTTCAACATCGGGAAATGCAAACCCCCGTGCAGACACGTGTGCAAAGATCCACGCTTCGTGACTGCTTGCCAAAATTTGCCAGCTCACACACTCGTGTACATCAGCGCTTCACTTCAGATTATACTCATGCACTCACACACACACACATGCGCGCGCACGCACCATATGCACACCCACGTAAAAACAAACACATGCAAACCTGTATGAATGAACCCACACGTGTGCAAGACCGAAGCACGTGTACACACAGAGGCACACGCGCTGATGTGTACAAACACAGGCACATGCACATGTATGCACGCACACAAAAAACACACGTACACACGGACTCACAGGAACAGATCCATGCACACTCACACACACACACGCACATACACACAGAACACGTGTGCACACACACATGCACTCGCATGCAGAGAATCGCACAAGCACACAGATGCACACACGCCAACACACGCACTCACACGCACACAGAAATACACGTGCTCACGCGCACACACACGTGCACACGTGCACCCGCGCACTCAACTCGACAGCACGTGCGTGCGCCCAGACGCACCCGCACCCAAACACACGTTCACCCGCGCAAAAAACGCACGACGCACGCACCAACACGAGCGGGCCCTCCCAGACGCGCTCGCACCCTAGGGACGGTTCCACACCCGCACGGCCCCTCACGCAGGAGAGTGCACCAGCCCACACGGACACCCGCAACACATCCCCCGCACACCCAGCCGCGCGCGCGCCCCCGCACCGCAGCCGCCGCTTGCCCGCCCGCCCGCCCGCGCACTACCCTCAGCGGCGGGAACCGCCGCCCCGCGCCCCTTGCGCAGTAGTTGCGCCGGGCGGGGGTGGGGGGGGAGCCGAAAGCGCGCGTCCCGAGCCCCGCGAGGCGGGGTCGGTGCCGGTTCCCGCCTCCCCGGCCGGCAGCCGCCTCTCCCCGCTCAGCCGGGGCTCCCCCCGCCCCCCGCGGAGCGGCCGCGGCGGCGCGGCCGCTAGGTGGCGCCAGCGCTCTTCCTGGCGGAGCCGCGGCCGCACCGCCCCCGCCCGGCCCGGCCCAGCCCAGCCCGGCCCGGCCCGGCCCGCCGGGAGCTGCCGCTACCGCCGCCGCCCCGCCCGCCCGCCCGTCCTCCCGCTGCGCGGGGCTGCGCGGGGCCGCCTGTTCCCCCCCCCGTCCCCCCCGGCCGCCGCAGCAAAGAGCCCTCTCAGCTGCGGGCGCGGCTGCGGCCGAGCTCTTCGGGGAGCGGGGCTGTGCCCGCCGCGGCTGCCCCCCGCCGCCTCCCCGCGCCCGCGGAGACCGGCCTGTAATTAATGTCTCCGCGCAGAGTAATTAGCCTGCCAGTCCCCTCGGAGGCGCACATGCGGCCGTGCGAGCGGTGTGCCCGAAGGCGCGCGCGCGCGTGTGTGTGTGTGAGTGTGAGTGAGCGTGAGTGTGTGCCGGCGGTGACGACGGCAGCCCCCGAGCACCGCACGTGAATTCTTAATAACGAGGCACTGATTGTTTCGGCGAGCGGCGGCGGGATGGATGCGCCCCGCCGTGTTAGCTGCCCGAGGCTCCTCCGGGAGGCTGGGGGAGACCGCGCCACTCTCTCTACCGCTTCCCGAGCCGTTCTCCTAGGCTGAATTGATCCTCTTGGGGGAGCGGGGGGGGCGGGGGGAGAATCTCAATTGCAAATACTGTTTGGAGTTTATTCGAGAGAGCGTCTGAGCTTTAAGATGCTCCTCCGTGGCTCCTGGTGGATGCTGTAAGGAGCCAGGATTGTGGTGGGTTTCGGCTGCGCAGGGAGTTGGGGTAGCGGGGGGGTGGGGGGAAGGAAAAGACACGATCGAGAGTAGCTGAGACTTTGTGCCCCCGTTGGAGAGATGGTTGAGTCCTCGTCAAGGTTGCTGTGGTATCCCAGAAACACCATTCACTCCGAGCTGTGACCGCGCACCATCAACAGCAACAACTCCGCTGCGCCTGGCCAAGGAATAGGAATTAGGAGCTCTCGAGAGTAATATGAAAGGGATCTGCAGAGGGGAAATCCGTGCAAAGG
Organism: Buteo buteo; assembly: GCF_964188355.1. Lineage (NCBI taxonomy): Eukaryota > Metazoa > Chordata > Aves > Accipitriformes > Accipitridae > Buteo > Buteo buteo. Next base: position 61,523,627 of record NC_134173.1, on the reverse strand, counting down.
AATCGAAATTAGCAGACTTTTGGGAAAGGGGATGTACTAAATGTGGCCGGCTGGACTTCATCCTGGTGAAGAAAATGGAGATTAAAAGTGGATTTACATTTTGGAACCTCGTCTTTTTATTGATGGTTTCGTGTGTGAAAGGTAGGGTAGTATTTGAGGGGTATATTTTTAGGGGTGCGTTTGCTTTCGGTCAGGGCGTTGCAAGCTCTCGCCTTATACCAACGTGTATTTCAAAATATATTTCTCTCTTATTTTACATTTTTACCCTGGGTACTTTGCAGTGGAAAGATATAAATGATCGCTAAAGCGGGGAGGAAAGAAGGAGTTGATTCAGAGCTCTCTTCCGAGATAGGAAATGTATTTGCTTGCCAGGCTTGGCGTTCAATGCAGTGACTGAGCTGGGGCTCAATAAATATTCTTGCAGTATGCTCAAACGGAGACGTGAGTTGGTTCATATAGCCTCTAACTAGTGTATATTCAAGCAAATCCCACCGGATGACTTTTCTAAGGTGATGATGATGGTAGTGTGTGTTTGGGGGGGGGGTTACCTACATTTCTGGTTTTCGGTCGAGCCACGAGCTCTTTGCGGGAATGCCTGTATCGATGCACTTATTAGTTTAACCCGTTGCGTGGGGAAAGTTACGGAGGAGCCCAGCGTGTGCGTAGCCGTCTCACAGCCCGAAATGCGCTTCACGCTCAGCTGTTTGTATGCATGCAGGGCTCCCTGGCTGTCGAGAAGGTACGTTAGCAATTCAGCCTTGAAGGCATGGTCTGCCGCTGGGTGCAAAGATCGACACCTTTTCTCTTCCCTCCTTTGGTCCCTTTTCCCTGATGTACGGGGGGGGGGGGGCGGGGTGGGTGGGTTGGGAGGTTTTTTCTCTTTTTTTTTTTTTTCGGAGCAGGGGCTATTTTGCTTTCTTCCTGCTTCTGTGTTCATGAAAGGAGAGCAAAAAGGAAGCCTCTAGTTAGCGGCATAAATATCTTCACTAAGTCTGTGCTTGCAGACAGTTAAGGGAAATGCTACATGCAGAGAAAAGAAGAAATATGTGGCTTGAATAATGTGCACCTTCAAAATTACACAGGCATCGCTAAACGGTGAAGTGCTGATCCCATCACGCGTGCCTTCAGTAAAAGGATCTATTCTGCAACTCCCCACAGTCGGCTGCCTACCCGAAATAATCTCCCCTTGTTTGTGGCCAGTGATTAATACCTGATTAATCACCCTTTTATCCCCCTCCTCATCATCATCCCTCCTCCCCGCCACACTCATACATTTCCAGAATATTTAGTAGACATTATCGATCCTCTCCGAGTTTTTAGACTTGGTTATCGCCTACAGAGGTTGCCTGCACGGGTGGGAAGGAGGTGTGTTGCGGGGGGGCGGGGGTGGAGGGGGGGCATTCAAAGGCGTGCCTTCCCAAGCTGGCTCTGCCTCGGATGAAACAGTTTATTGTAGAGCTTTGCAGCTGCTTGTCCCCCCATTTGCATCGCGTGGAAAAGATAACTCGTGTTCCACGGAGAGGGTGTCGAGGGCTTTTACCTCATCCCCCGTTATCCTGGCGCGGGGGATGGAAGGGGAAGGGGCTTGCCTGCGACGTTAACGCGCGTTTTCATTCCAGGCAGCCTCCCTCCGCTTGCATCTATTGAAGCGAGCTGCTCCCTGCGCTTTGCCCCGTTCTGGAGGTCTGCGACCAAGACCGACCCGGGGCTCCGGGGAGCATTTCCTTCCCCGGTTCAGCCCGCTGTCGTTAACGCGTTCCCGGTGCCGGCTGCCATCGTTGGCAAGTCACGGGCTCGCTGCCTGCCAGGCGCGCCGTGCCGCTCCGCGGCGCGCAGCGGGCGCGGAACGGAGGCGCCGGGGCTACCGGGTGGCTCCGGAGCTGCTGCCGAAGCAGCTGCTTTGTGAGCAGGAGTCGCGGGGCGGCAGCATCCTACAAAATTCAGGACTCGGGCGGTTCTCCCCGCGTCGCGGTGGCCGCGGAGCGGTGCAAGTTTCCACAGCACCTGTTGAGAAGCCGCCTCGCTTGCCCTTGGGGGTGGGGGGAGGAAAAAACGCTGCGTACTGAGGGCAAAGCTGGGGTGAAGCACCTAAAACGGCCCAAGAGAAAGAGAGAAAACGGGCTTTGCGAAACCGGCCCTTTCTCTTCCTGCCCACGTACAGTCCCAGGGACACGCTGCGAAGCTGGTTCCTCTCTATTGTCAGGGCCTGAGCTTCCCAGGTGCTGACCCCAGCAGTTTCCATAGACTTCCCTCAGGCTGGGGGGTACTCCCAGCAACTGCAAATCCAGTAGGTCGGATTTTACACCCTGGGTGCGGGCTCCTTTAGGCAGCCAAACTCCATAGAGCTGGCTTAGGCTGAATGCAGCACTGCATCTATTCTGGGCGTTTATATTTAGTTCTCTCCCCACTCCGTGAATGAATACATTTTACCTTGATTTATATTCCCATTGTGTCAGCACACGCTTCGGCTCCCAGAAACCTTGGCAGAGGCAAACAATGAATGAATACCTACCCATTTAAAGCATTCCAGATGTTGGGAGCAAGGTGACTCCCCAGATCCTGCATCTGCTCTACCATTGCCTGGCAAGGCCTTTTCACCACACCCCACCTCTGCAAGCTCTAGCCCATACCCTTCCTTGCTTGATCACTTCTACTGAATAGTCCAGCACCACATTGTAACACCCAAACTGTTGCTGAGGTTCCTGTCATCCAGACCCCTTCCACAGCTTTGCTTGATATCTGCCTCTCAGGCCCTTCCTGCTTTTGTCATCGTCCTGTCACCATTTCTCCAGTCTCGATCCACAGCTATCCCACTGTTACAGGTGTCAAACTATCCCAGGGTGCTTACGGAGCCATGTTCATATCTGATTAATTATGCACTCCTCGTATATATCCATATAGACAAAAAAATTCTCCACGTTTATCTATAAAATTGTGCCTCTTTGGAACCTTGCAAAAATACTTGGGAGGGTTTAGAAAAGGGAGAAAATGGGAGGAAGGAAATTATCAGAACTGCTGGGGAAGGGGTGATAGGAAGAGCTGGAGTACAGAGGAATTGTAGTTTCTTCAATGAATATCTAACTGCTTATGCAATATCTCATTATGCCGCGGATCAATCTCCAACAAAATCTTTCTTGGATAGACATGGAGGAAAAAATCAAAGAAATGGCAGCATTGAAAAGTGAGAGAAGGCGCAGAAGGCATTAAAACAAACAAGCAACCAAACAAAAAACCCCAAACATTTAGAAAATAGCAAGTAAGGTGATTCCTGGCCAGCTGCAGGGGATGATGGATCCTGGGCTCTTCCCTTTAGATGTGCAAGACACCTAGGAAAGCTCCTTCCCCTTCTCCCTCACCCCCACACACGCCTGGGAGAAATGAGAAGAAACATTTAGGCACGGGAAATACAAACCAAGCTTGGAGGAGCAGGGAGTGGAAACCTCCACCAGCCAACTCCCTTCCAGAAAAGGGAGGAGAGGGGATTAAAAAAAACCCAACCAAACAAAAAAAAAACCAAAAAACCTAAAAATGAAGCAGCATCAGTGAGCTTTTCCTCCTGGGATTTAAGATAGAAATCACTGATACCTGCACCCCTTCAGTTTGGCACATCCCTTCACCAGAAAAATAAACAAATTAGAAAACGCTTCAGATCTGTTTGTGGAAGCAAGCCAGAGAGGAAATCAGGTGAAATGACCAGAGACCACAAGACTCCTCCATCTCTTCTGTTTAGCTGTCGCTCCGAGACAGAGAGCAGAGAGCACCAAGGTCTGCTCTTTTGTCTGCCTGGCTAAAACGAAGCTTTGCCTCTGCTGTTGTTCCTCTGTTCCCCTGTTGCAGTTGTGACAAGCGGAACAAGGGCAGCTTTCAAAATAAAAGGGAGACGAAGCAGTGAGATTTTAAACGGCTCGTTGACAGAAGAAGGGATGAGAAAATGGAAAAGATTTCCATTTCCACTGGGGGGTACCTAGCATGTGGAAATATCGAGCAGGGACAAAGCGTGCCCTGCTTCTTTCAGGCACCTCTGCAGTCTCCCTTCTCCCCCATTCCCACCTCAGCCCCGCTCCCTTCGGGCTCCGCCAGCCCCTCCCCACAGCTTCCTTCCCAGTCACTTGACTTGTGGGGTTACTGATGTCTGGCTTTCCTCGGGGGGCACGGGTGGTCGCAGCGAGGTGCTCGCTCTGTCCCCGAAGCGGCAACGGCTGGGCGAGGAGCAGCGGGGTCGGGTTTCCTCAGTTCCAGATGGTCGCTGCTGCTGCTGCATCTTTGTGTGCGTGTGCGTGTGCTTGCGCGTGTGTTTGTGTGTGTGTACGCACGCAGGGGTGCAGGGAGACGCTGACTAGCGAAGGGACGACGTCGCCCTTCCTTTTCAACTCCTCCGCACACGCTCAGCTCCTCTACGGTGCCTCTTTCCCATCAGCTCCCGCAGACCACACGGGGCTCCTGTGCACAGCACCTAAGCGATTTTTCCCAAGCTACACAGTTCTGCGGGGCTGCAGGCAAAGTTACCGTCTCTCACCCCCGCCCTTCTCCTTCAGTTCAGGGCTAAACCAAGGCTCCGCTGTGCCCCCCGCTTAGCGCACGGCTCCTCCTCCTCCTCCTCTTCTGCAGGGGAGAACGAAGAAACACGCATCCCCTCGCAGCAGCAGCAGCAGGGACCGCTTCTCCTTCCCCTGCCCGGCGGCCTTAGGGACCCGCAAAGGGCACAGAGGAACGTCGCCCGCAGTCTCCGCTTTTTCATTGCGAGAGGCAGCAGTCGCAAGGCGGAGTCGGCAGGGAGCGGCGGCAGCCCGCCGGCAGCCTCCACCCGCGCCCGGCACCGGCACCGGCACCGGCTCCGGCTCCGGCAGCCGCCCGAGGCCCCCGCACCTCCTGGGAGTCCTTCTTAATACACTCTTCCGTCGTTTGGCTTTGCTCGCTTTAGCTCGGTGACTCCTGCAAGTCTTTTGTTTGCAAGTCTGAGGCAGCGTTAGGGTGGGTGGTTGCGGTATTTTTAAGGTACAGAACTAGCCCCTCACGCCCTGAGCGCAATGAGCCCGTTCCTCGCGGGAGCGGGCTGGGGGCTCCAGGCGACCGCACAGGCTGAAGAGGGACAGGTTGTATCTTCAGCTCCCCTATCGACATCCCGACTTGTAAGCACCAGCCCACGAGACATAAAGAATTCTGTGGATGTGCTTTCAAATCCCTCCTTTTCCAAAACTCCTGTGCAATAAACGTAGCAGAAACTTGTAGTCTACCTGTTTTTTTCCTTGGGGGTTTTTGTGGGATTTTTTTGTTTGTTTTTTGAGGAACAAATCAAGTAGGATCAATTGCCCATCTAGCATAGTGCTCTTTATCTCCAACGGTGACTATTAGCAGTAGTCTAGGGAAAGATAGGAGAAACAGCAAGTATAGAGACACTAGCACATTATCCTGGATTTCAGCAGCCAGTAGTTTGGGGTCTCCCGAGCTAGAGGCTGCTTTCCAAACATCATGTTTTAAGAGGCATGGACTGGCCTGTGCTCCATCACTTGTCTATTCTCTCTCCTTCTGCTGCCCTTGCCTTGTCTTGTCTTGTCTTGCCTTGTCTTGCCTTGCCTTGCCTTGCCTTGCCTTGCATTGCCTTGCCTTCCCTTCTCTTCCCTTTATACCATTGCATTCATATACATCCTCCACGCTTCACGCTCTGCATCTGGCTGGAAGCACTGAATAGTGTGAAAGCTTGTAAAAAAATTTGACTTTATTATACCCAGTGTTGTTGATGTGCTACACAGGTCAGCCCCCAAAATTTGAGATTTGTAACCATTGAATGCACATGGATCTAGTAAAGAGAAAGAAAAGCAGAGATTTTTTTTTTAGAGAGATTTTAAAAGATTTTTGAAGTATCCTGTGGAGATGGTTCAATTTGCATAATGGTAACACCCTTTCAGAGAAAAGGTTATGAAGAATAACGTAGCCTTGTATCCCTCCTTTTTAAAAAACAAGTGTCTTGGATACTATCTGATTTTCAGAGGTATTGAGCATTTCTGATTTCAGCTGGGTCCAGTGAGAGCCTGGGGAACTAGTTAACACCTCTGAAGCAAGGCCAAGTGAGTCCATCATTATAATGCTGGGACAGAGAGAGACAGTAAAAGTCAAAGGAAAACATCTATAAAATAACTTAGAAATATATGTAAAATGTTAATTCTACAGAATCTGATAAATTGGAACTGGTAGGAGTACGAAAGCCTTTATAATCTGCTGCAAAAATTGTTTTTCTCCTTCTCCACTAATAGAAAACTTCATTTCTATGTCAACAGGCTTGTGACATCTCAGACTCAACTTCTTGCTGATGAGTATCATTTGGCTTGTATTTCTGGACATAAGGGTTAAAAGTGAAACAACAGAACAAAGCTCCTGTGGGAAATTAGTTTACCAGTTACTCCAAAGCAATCTCCCAGGAAAGAACAGTCAGAGAACAGACAATTTGGTCTAAGTTGTTGGTTTTTTCTTAGACCCCTATAATTTTAAGGAAGCTCTTACTACCAAGATATTTGAAGAAGCAATATTTAAGTAACAAATCAAAGAGGTGTATGATAAAAGTAGTTAATACAAGGCTATAAAACTTACCTCACCATTTTGATTTTCATGCTCAAGTTTATTACAAAATTCCAGAACTCTTACGTGCTTTAAACACGTGCCTTTCAAACAACTTCACAGAATGTTTCCTTCTCAATGAAACTGTACAATTTCTCTACCAAAAGAGAGAATCTTTATATTTATCAAAAATTCAAGGGACAATATTTGGCAATTATCTTGGACCTAAATAGAAGGGTGAATGGTGTGTAATGTACAGGATGTCACCTGCCTCTTAAAAAAAAGCCTAGTAGTATTAGGAAACATTTAATATCTGCTTCCCAACGTCTAGCTTTTCTTCTGGGAAACTGAAAGGACAAGGATATTGGACTATGAGGAAGATTTTTTAAAATAAACATGCACACACAGACAGACATACCAGGGTTTTGTAGATGTTTACATTCAGCTGTTTACTTTTCCTGGGCAGGTTTGCATTCATGGTCTCACTGCCTTGTTCTTACAGATCACGTAAGATTTACTATGGCTCCATAATTCCAGCATTATAAGTGCTGAATACCGTTGTAAATGTCAAAGAAGGAAATGGTGGAAATTCATTATCTCCTTCCCAGTGTCTGAAATGTTAGACAGATAAGTTTGTAGATTTAGGAACAGTGTTAGTTAGAGAGAGCGAGCCTCAACATATTGGGGAACGACATACAAGGGATTCCACCAGGACTGGTCCTCTAACAAGACTGTATTGTCAAAAAGCAAAATGGGATGCAACCAGCACAGACGTAGAGATGGACTGCCCATTTTCCCTTGGATTCTACAAAAAGCATCATAGCATCGTGTATCATTTTCATATTGTATCATAGAAATAAGGTGAATAACAGTAACTAACTTAACCACAGAAGGATTCACAGGGTGATGAATTTTCACCTCCCGAGGGCTGTAAATAACACAGATTATCTTTGCAGTAGGACTAAAGGAATCTGCAGGCTTGAGGCAGAAATGACTGAGTAATTACTTGAATTATACAGATGATGAATCACTACTTCTGACCTTGAATTCTATTTTGTCTGTTTTCCATATTTACATATCTTACTAGCTTTTTATTTTTATACATTATAACTTGCTTGGTTTCATTCTCATGGAATTGTGCATACACATATGTGTACACATACACATATAATATGCATATATAGAGATTATATTCATATATTTGGTTATGTTATGAAGAAATTCAACAGACTGCATTGTTAGCTTACAAAGGTGCAGGTAACAACTTGAAATGTATGTGCAAGTATCCATTACCTCTTAATTTATTGTGTATTCCCAATCTCAGAAGAATGTTCTACTATAATACATAACTGATTTCACTAACAAAACAAGAGTACAAGTAGTGATAGCTAGCAAATGTTAGGAGGAAAGCTTGATGAAAAGAAAAAAACCACCAGTTACTAAAAACACTAATAAAACCTTATCCTAACATATTAACAAGTAACTGAAACAATTACTTATTCCCACTGATTTAGGACATTTTTGCTAAATATAGTTTCTATAAAACTGGTTTTATTAGAATTAAAACTTCTAATCACCTTTTAAATACAAAAAAAAAGTATTTGTGCTATTTCGTGTTTTATTTTAATACTTGTATTATCATTTAAAGAGGCTGACATATCACATCTCAGAGGTGGCTGTATTTCAGTGGCAGTTAAAATGATCCCTCTGCGATCATTATCTTATTATAGAACTGTTTTCAGACTCAGAAAGTGGGTATCTGCAAGTGTAGTTTGGAGTCCTTAGCTAAAATAACCTACATAAATGCATAGTACAGATATTATTCTTGTTTCAACATAGTGTTGAGATGGAACTTCTTGAATTACAAAACCTTTCCTCCACTATTTAATCTAACCCAGAAGGAAAACTTCACATTCTACTATACTTAGCTTTCTTGATTGCTGTGCAATTTGCTTTGGGAATCGAAGTGTAGTCTAATTAAAACTAATCTTTTAAAAGTCTATACTAAAAGTTGTGGTGTTGCTTCTGTAGATCAGCTTTGATCCAAAGGTGAATGGAAGTTATAAAACAGGATATAAAATGAGCTTCTAAACTGCCCATTGTTGAGCCCATTGAAAACAAAAGGAGAGTCCAGAATAGGACCTTTGAGAGTACATTTGCCTCTGCCTCTTTTCATACTGAGTTTTGAATTACAGTTTTCTGTACATACCTTTCATTTGACTTGGAAATATAAGTTATAACAGAAGCCATGTATTTTACAATACACCAGAAATTTTCAATAGACGTGCTCTTTGGAAAACTCACATTGCATTATAAACATAAAGATTATAAAGTAAATTGTTTATGATTCTATTTAAGTAAAATAAATTATATATTTGGATACAGTCAGAAAATGCTCTGTCTTTCTACATTTTATTGATCATGTTAGCATTTCTGGGGATCAGTCCACTAGATTTGATGTAACGGTGGTATGCTAACGAAATGTCAGCTGTAGTCCTTAAAACCACAGAGTACTCATGCTTTTTGTCAGGACATATGCTGAATTACAGGCAATTTACAACCTGGTTTCAACATTCCTTATTAAATTTTTGTTCTCCAGCAAAACATTTTAGAATTTGCAGAAGGCTGCTAATAGCTGCAGACGAACTGGGAGGAACTGAGAAAATAGATTTCAGTTTAGAATGCTTTCAGAGATAATTATTAATGCAATTTGGTTTTACTTTTATTGGATTATCATATATTCCAGATACATAGTAACATTTGAAAATGCTGAATTATCTAGAAAAACAAAGCACAAAAATAAGGGACTCTCCACATTAATTTTATTGTATTTATCTTCTGCTAGCACATTCTTTGTGTTTGCCACCATCTCAGAGTCTAAAAACATGTAATATACTCAGCCAAAATCACAAGAGCTAAAACATACTTGAAAACAAGGGTCCAAATCCTGACTTTTGGAAAGCCTACCTGGTTAACCAAAGGTGGAGGGAAGAAAAGAATAGGTCTTTGGCTACCTCACATGATCAAGTCAATGAATCAGCTCTGTGGTAAAAGACACTTTTTTTCATGCATCTCCGGGTATATGTAGGAACACAGACCCACACACAGCCACATGCGAGTGTGTGTGTGTGTGTGTGTGTGTGTGTGCACGCCAGCACTTCTGGTAGCAGGCATCTGCAGCTGTGTGCTCTATCAAGAAGAACCTATGCTTAATTCATGACTATGCTCATCTTGTGTGTTTTCCCTTGAATATATCTATGCTAATTGACATTTATACTTAATCATATGACTACTGCTACTGAGTTTAGCAATGCTTGTTGCATGACATGGCAGTTTTAATGATCACAAGAGAAGAAATACATATACTTCATAATTCATAATGTATAACTGAAAGGGCAAGACATTTTCTCCAAAAATCTTTACATCAATATAGTGCTCACAAAAGTGCTTACCTGATTAGAAAATTTTCATCAGTCTAATGTATTGAAGCAATGATACAAATTGTATTTTAACAAGTGAATGTCTTAGCAATACTCATGACAATGATCCTTCCCTCTTAGGACTATTACTAAAATGGCTAAGATTTTTACAGCATTCACATTATTTACTGAATATGAAATCCTTTCCTATGAAACTGCTAGAAGATTTCATCTTCAATTAGACCCTTCAATAAAGGGTCCTGGAACTGAGAAAAAAAAAATCAACATTTTACAGTTCATGGGCTTGAAAAATGTCCTCTTACAACAGAAAGAGGGGAGCTAACTGCTCAGTCTTCAGTTTCTTGGTGTGATCTTCAACTTAAAAACAAATAGGAACATCATTACCTACTCCTTTCCACATTACTATTCAGCATATCTACCACTTCCATTCAGAACTCTTCAATAGCAGATCCTTTCTGTGAGCTTTTTTGAAGGAGGCCAATAATTTCCTTCACACAATTCACATAGTTACTAGCTTCAGAGACTTTGATAATATCACCTCTTTACCCTTTATTTCAATCTTGGCAACTCCCTCCTGGGAAAATAAAATACCTCTGACATTTGGGAGAATATTTTTTTAGAGGTTTTTATAGATTCTATTTAATGAACTTTCATATATCATAAATTCAACCATATTCTCCTTATAGCAATTATAGACATCTTGTAAGAATGTGAATGTTATTATACTTCTTCAGTGGCCCAATTTTCTACCCAAGTACTTCAGCACTCTTGAGAAAGTATAATTTTCAGCTCCCTTCTGTGGAAAAAAAAAAAAAATAGACTAGCAATAGCATTTCTGTGTTTTTCATAGAGGATACAGTGCCAACAGAACCTCCCATGTCTTCTCATGCAAGGATAACAAGTTTCCCCTGACAAATAGGTGAGATACATTTTATTGGCATTTTCATTGTCAGCAGTGGAAAGTTGCACCAATCAACTATATAAAACAGTGATTTTTGTAAACATCTTGACAAACTTATGCTTCTCAGAGCTATTTATCTGAACTAGCAATGACCAACAGAATCAATGTTTAATATAGAAAGAGTTCAACAGCCTTGGTGACCCCTGCATGCCTGCCTCCATAACTTTCCTAAGGATATGCTTCCAAAATTCCTAAATCTTTCTACTACTACAATTGCAGCTCACTGAAATTTGTATGAGTTTCTACACTAATTTCAGCTAGTTTTAAATTAAGCTACCCATAAAAACCCCCACTCTCCTAAGCTCTATCTATATATTTTTACTACACTCATATTCTAGCTCATCAGCTAGCTCCTGTAATTTTTCCCAATTTATCCAGCCTCCCCTGCACTTCTGGGCTCCCTTCCCAAACTCTTCCCACTCCACAAGTACCACTGGAGAACTCCCAAAAACATAAAGCCTGCAGTAAAATATAGAAAGTTCTCTTCAGTTTCTATGTCATTTGTAAAGTCTTTTTGTGGCCCAAAGTAATAACCATGTAAGGGTAATCTGTTAGGAAATTAAATATCCTCCTAGCCTTACAATCATCGGTTAGACTTACCAACTTTTTTCAGGATGTTCTTTGGATTTTAAATCATCTGCAAGAAGGTGAGGTGAGATTGGAAGAGTGGAATTTCAGACATATTTGTTTTCATTCTTCAGTCTATTGTGCCTGTCTACAAGATTATTTTTTGGTAACCAGAATAAAACCTGTTCACTCCAAACAAAGAAACTTCAAAACACATGATTAAAAAAAGTCAAAACCTAATAGTAACTTAAAGATAAAATCCTTACTTGCATAGAAATAAACACCATAGAATCAGATGGTTAAAATTTGGATACTTGGCATGTTTTGGAAATCCAAGATGTATCTTCTCTGTTTTTCAAGCTCCAATGTATGCAATGAAACTGTCCATGTGACATGGTAAGGGAAATTTTACAGATCTAATAGTAGTACTGTATCCTTTACTGACATCATTATTCTCGGACAACCAGAACAGACTAGTCAGGACTCTAACTTCTACAGAATTTCATAGATTAATTAAAAAAAAAATAAATAAAAAAGGCAAAAAAAAAAAAATCACATAGAGTAAAACAAGGCTAGGTTTGTAGGGATTCTGTTACTTGCTTGTTCCAAGAATGACTGAGCATTTCAATGAAATCAAGAGAGTTTGCTATGTATCTGACTTGTGAATGCTGCTGTTCCAAATTGCTCCCTTTGGGGCCTCTTGTACTGGTCACCTCTTCGAAATCCATTGACAGCTGAGTTAACACAAATGTCTAATCTAAAGAGTCAGAGCATGCCACAGATATCAGCTAAGGAGAGAATCTGCTCAGCAGAACCTCTATAATTATTAAGAAGTCATTAATTGCCTGCTAGGATTTAGGGTAAGTCTGAGGTAACTATAAGGAAAATGGGTCCTTTATTAAAAATGAAGAACACAATGCAATGAGCATTGAATCATCATTAAAGAATTTGCAGACACTCATGAAGATACAGCTGTACTTTAATGCTATCTATCTGAGATATTTTCTGAAGAACATTTTCTTCATTCTCAAAAGGTGGTGGGGGGGGGGGGCGTTGCACTATTAAGCCAGTACACAGTATCTTGTAGGTGAACATCCTCTGGCCAAACTGATTTGGATATATTTAGTTGCTAATTTTTTTTCTCCTCATCTGCTTCCTCCATGCTTCATTTGCACAAAGTTTATTTGCACCATCTCTTTTGTAACATACTTTTTCATGCTTTTAATTCACAGAGTGTTTGGGGCTAGACTCCTATTCTTTGGCACACTTGGATGACTGTGCATTCTTTGAGAAGTATCATTGACTTTTCCTGTTTTCCCATCTCTTATCAGGATTTTCAATATGCCAGTTATCTTCTTGAATATCTGTATTTTACAATCTCAGTGCCTTTTTTTTTTCTTTCTGAATTAATACTATTTTTCTGTCTCATTTCTATTGATGGCTCAATTAATTTTTATAACAGTGTTTCTATTGCATGTTGCTTGGTGGCTGTAAGTCTTCCCATTCAAAGCTTCTTACTTCTCAAGTGAGTAGTGTATTTTTGAACAAGAGTGATTCAATTATAACCTTATTGAAATATTTACCAGTAGATTATTTTAGAGCTCGTCCCCACTGAAATGAAAAGAAGATTTGTCGCTGACTTTTAGCAGAACAGAGCAGATAGATTGTTATAACAAGCAAAATATTTCCTTGCGATGCAGAAGAGTTTATTTAGGATGTGACAGTTCTACAAAACTGCTCATACCATGCATGGAACTAAACTGATGAAACTGAAAAACTTGAACAGTTGAACTCCATCAGATTCTTTTTGGCCAGTAGCCTAAAATGGTATTAGAGCTAGTGGGCTAAGTAATTGACACTTTCAAAAAGCTTACAGGCTTTGGTCCGTTTCTGTTCACTGTCTTATGATGGTAGTTAAGTGAGTCCTAAAAAAATGTTTCAGACTTTAAGATTACTATCAGGTTTTATTATAGTTTTTGAATCCTATTGTAACTCATCATTCATTTATAAAGATGGCAGGAGAAAGGCTAGAATTGCAAGATGAGCGGAAATTCTAGAATCCATTTTAAAGCCTAAAGTAAATAATTTCAAAACTTTAGAAGAAAATGAGTCAACAGATTATTAACCAATCACATTTTTTTAACTGTGATTTGGTCTAGAAGTTGGCAAAAACACATGAGAAACCCTGAGAGTTTAAAGTTTCTGGCTGATATCTAAATCAAAAACAGCTGAGCAGATTTAAATATTTTGTGTAAACAAATTTGCATCCAGGCTGCTAATCTGCATGCCAGTTTTCAGTTTGACATTTTCTGAAATGATGGAAAAATGCTAAGCCCTTAATGCTAAATGGAGTTCATAATGGAAATGCTGACAGACCCGTAATTACCTGTATTGTGATTCTGCTGAAAGCTTCTTTATCTGTCTAATCTTTCACAATGGAGTTAAATATATAAATTCTTGAAAGGAGGAAAAAAGGAACTTTTTGTTGGAAATGCTGAACTGTAGCAATGCTGTACTTTCTTCCAGACATACACTTAATGGAGGTAGTAGTGACAAAGAAATTATCTGAAAAAAGATGTAGCATTTTCTGTGGAACTGTAAAAGCAGCCAGTGATGCTTAAAAGTCTAACTTAACATTAATTTTTCAAACTTTTTGAGTCACCTTTCTTGTAAGGTATGAATAAACAGATCCAATCAATAATTTTTAATATGGCAATGAGGAATTATCATAGAAGAAATTTGTCACTGACTTGACATGGCAAAAAAATCCGAAGCAACAACAAATCAGAAATAGTATTAGAAATAGTGTGGCCAGCAGGAGCAGGGAGGTGATTGTTCTCCTGTACTGGGCACTGGTGAGGCCGTACCTCGAGTCCTGTGTTCAGTTTTGGGCCCCTCACTACAGGAAAGACATTGAGTTGCTGGAGTGTGTCCAGAGAAGGGCAACCAAGTTGGTGAGGGGCCTGGAGCACAAGTCTTATGAGGAGCGGCTGAGGGAGCTGGGGCTGTTGAGTCTGGAGAAAAGGAGGCTGAGGGGAGACCTTATCGCTCTTCTACAACTACCTGAAGGGGGTTGTAGTGAGGTGGGTGCTGGTCTTTTCTGTCAGGTGGCTGGAGATAGGACAAGAGGAAACGGCCTCAAGTTGAGGCAAGGGAGATTTAGGTTAGATATTAGGAAAAACTTCTTCACTGAGAGGGTTGTCAGAGATTGGAAAAGGGAATTGGTTGAGTCACCATCCCTGGAGGTATTCAAAAAGTGAGTAGACGGAGTACTCCAGAACATGGTTTAGTGGGCATGGATGACGGTTGGACTTGATGATCTTGAAGGTCTTTTCCAACATAAATGATTCTATGATTCTATGATTCTAACTAAAGAGTTTGAGAGAGCTGTTGAGGTCCAACACAAAGAGTCAGGCTTGTAATCACAGTTTCACAGAGGTGCCTAAATGCAGTAAGAGTTCAAGCCTATGGACAGTTTCCAGTGTGCTTTCTTGAGAGCTCCCGATTGGCAGTCCACAGAAATCCCAGCCCTTAGCACATTAGCTGCTGTTAATGCTAGTGGAGTTAAATTCTCTCATACATGAAGTATGTGGGATATAGAACATAACCTACATTTCCGAACTCCAGTCTTGGCCTTCCTATCTTATGGCTCAGCCATTGAAAGAAGGGTAAGAATCCATCTCAGCTCTGCAACATCTGACATAAGCACCCAGCCTTACTAGGTCAAGCCCCAAAACCACTGGAGAAGAGGGCTGTCTGTATATGTTGACTTCTCCATTAGACAGAAAAGCCATAAATATTTTGAGGGCTGAATCAGAATGCTTTTCATGGTACTTCTGAGGTAGAATGAGATTGTTTAGTATTTTAATAGCAGACTTAAAAAATATATTTCTAAAGTTGCAGGAAATGGTGCTGATTCTGTTGGAAGTACTTTTCTTTCTAGAATTTGAACTGAACTACTATTCCAGGCAAAGTGTTAGGGACACTGAGCTGTTGCAGTTCCCATGTTTCAGATGAGATGTTGCTGGCATGTCTGGTCCTGAAAGATTGCATGGTATTTTTCACAGAATATTGTTATTAGCCTTCATCTGCTGGCCAAATTCCAATTTGGATAATTACAGTCTGCTATCTAAATTCTCTAAGCAGAGTATGTTAAATAACCTTCTACGCTTCCTTTCCTAATCTTCTGAGGGGCATTTCTGAGATTTATTAAATAATAGTTCTGCTTAATCTAAAAGGCAACTGCTTCTAAAGGCTAGGGGAAAGTGACTGTTTTAGAAGGTGCATTGAATCCTCACTGCTCAGTGATAAATTACACAGCAGCATTGGCAGTGCTTGCCATGTAGGAAGAGTTCCTTAGCACTGTACAAAACCAAAAGGAAACTACCTCCTTATCAAGATAGCTTCAATTTAATTAAGAGTTGATGGAAACATCTTAGATAAACAATGAAATATATTTTACACAGGAAGATGAGTGTGAGCCTGGAGAAATCTACATAGAAAGTTTTGGAAAACTTACAAGATTTTGAAGGTTTAAATAAAGATTTCTTGTTCAAGATGAGGGATAAATACACACAACTAGTACACAGGACAATGTGGAAAAGTGTAAAGCTGTACAAAACTTTGAATTTGTCTCAGATATGAAAGAAATCACAGGGAAAAAATTGGTCAGTGAAGCCCGTCATGAAGCCAAGTCTCAGTTTTGCAATAAATGGATGAAAAGGAAAGATTTCAGTTATAGTTGAGTAGAACATTTTACTAAGTACATACTAGTTCAGTCCTTCACATATGAGTTCAGTCCTTTGTTTCAATGTGAAAAGAGAAAAGAAAATAAAAGAGATGAGAGAAGAAAGAAAAGAAAAAAGAGAAGAAAGAAAAGAGAAAAGAAAAGAAAAGAAAAGAAAAGAAAAGAAAAGAAAAGAAAAGAAAGGAAAAAGAAAAGAAAAAGAAAAGAAAAAGAAAAAGAAAAGAAAAAAGAAAAGAAAAGAAAAGAAAAGAAAAGAAAAGAAAAGAAAAGAAAAGAAAAGAAAAGAAAAGAAAAGAAAAGAAAAGAAAAGAAAAAGAAAGAAAAGGAAAAGAGGAAAGAAAGGAGAAAAAAAGACGACTTGAAGTTCAATATTAATCACATTAATGTTCACAATGTTTTTGAACACTCCTAATTATTGGACTAGTTTAAGGGTAATTTGTGGAGCTTCAGTGCATCATTCCATCAAAACCTGATGTTTTCTTCTCCATCTCTGCCCCATGGTAAATAGCAACATTGACCAAAGTAAGAAAGAGATAGGAAGCAAAGGGACTCCACAGAAAAGTCCGGCCTCAAAGGATGCTCTAATGTTCAGTATCTCCATCTTTTCCCTGTGCCTGTTGACATAGCTATGTTAAATTAGAAGAAACCCTCTCCCATATAATTTCTTCCAATCTTATTTTACTTCCCATAGAATACCCTCTATCAAGCCAGAAGAAGATTCTTCCTCTCCATGAAGTAAGGACAGCAGTGTCGACATTTTTGCTCATGATTGTTCAACCATGTATTTTTTAAACTCCCTACAGGCTCACGGGAAAACTTTATTTTTGTGGGGTTTACACAGAACAATTCAACATACTTAATACAAGCTCATAACAATTCTATGGCTGCTGGTACTGTTTGGCATTATTTTAGTTCAAGACAAAAACTTTATAATAATGCTCACATACTCTCTCATATCTGCTTAAACTACACCTAAGCTCAGTCCCATCTGTTTAAAAAAGCACAATACCAAGAGCATTTTGCATAATGTTACATGTAAATTAGGTATTCATAGGATTGATGCATGTCTGGATTGAATGGAAGCAGAGTTTGTGTTTATAGCCCTTTGAGAAATCATTTAAATCTGATTTAAGCAAACAGTGTTGTTACAGTGCAGATGTTTGTTGTGACTGTGATCTCAAAACTTGATTTCTATATTTCTCTGATGTTACAGAAGCACAGAGACCTTTTTGGCCTGATTATCATTATGACTTACTGTTGCCAGAAACTGCATTAACTGCTATTTTGGAGTGTCCTCCATACCGAATTTTCATTAGCTTATTTTCTTGTTTGAATACAAAATTAATAAATATGAGTGTAATACAATATGCACAGTTCCAAACCAAATAACTGCATTCTTGCAGGTAATGATCAGGAGAAAAAAAGAATAAGTTAATTTCTCTGTTAAACAGCTCTGTTATCTGTGGGTTAGTAAAACCTCAGGTATTTTGGTTTGTAATTTACCACTAGATTTAAAAAAAAAAAAATCAGGATATACATTGTAGTATGAAATGCACTTTGAAGTCTTCAGTTCTTTACAGTTGTATAAGAAATTGGCTTCAAGGGAATTGCTACTGTCCTTTGCTAGAGAAAAACAAAAATAAAATCTTGAAGTTAGTGGGTCAAATATCATCTGCTTTAATTACTTTAAACAGATGGAAATCATGAATAATTATTCATAAAAACCTATTTATATGCCCTTTCTAGGGTTATTATTGCAATATTTTTTTTTCAGTTACATAAATAGCAAAGTAAAAAAGAGCAAGTAATATTGCCTCATATCTGCACATTAAGAAACAACAGTGGTTTGTTTTATAACTGTTCTGAGAAGCTGGGTGGGTCCAAATCCAGTGCAGATGGCACAAAAAATCTAATGTTTAAGATCAACCTGTATTGAAGGATTTATTCGCAAACTTCCAACTACTTCTTTATTTTTATCATTGTGTTTCACTAATACATGCTGTTAAGAGGGGAAGTAAGTTTCTGGGAATTAGATTTTTCTCTAGGAGAAAAAAATGACTCTTTTCAGATAAACTCTCAGATAATGCTTGATTTCTACCAGCTTCGGTGAGATTTAAGTGTACATCTTACTGCTTTTTCAGTATTGGGCTATGAATCTGTTACTGTACATTTTGGGAATGATACTCTGCAGTATTTTCAAAATTGCCAGAATAAGAGTTCTTTCATACCTGGAAGAGATACTTTTTCTGAGCATTATCCCACTTTCACATTTATATTACTTTTCATTTTGCATTTATATATGGGTTATTTCTCAGTTTCAGCTCATTAATATATCATGTCTTGCATCTGAAACCAAACATTTCCCTGCTGTCTAGCAGAGTGAATAATCTTATTTAAAATGCTAAAATATGCAAAATCTTAAAACCAGAACTGAACAACTGTATCAACGTTGCCATGTAGACTCATGCATCTGCTCAGTGGCTCATCCTTCTGAGCTTGCTGGCCATCTATGTTAGCTTCTGAAACTTCCTCTGTGTCCATTCATGCAATTCATGGAATATCACAATACAACCAAAATTACACAGTTACAAGTGCTGAAATAATTTACTTCCTACAATCCATCAGCACATTTCAGCTGAGAGGCAGCAGGTTCTTGAATTGCTGTTACACAACTACAAAATAAACACATGAGCATGTGTGTTTCCTCTTTCACTTACTCCTGGCTGTGAACTCAGTCCTTTGTAATAGCATATTTTTCTTTTTTTCTTATTTCTGTCAATTCCTAAAAAAAGTTTCAATTTCAGAAAATGGAAGGTAAAAACGGAGGATTACGCAAGTGCCTCTCACTCTACAAATTTCAAAGACTCAGATATAAATTTGAGAACATAAGTTCTATATTTGCAAAAACAATAAGAAAAAGTAATCGTTACTTGTTTCTGCATTTTGAGAAAAATGTACTGTAGGTTACTAGTTAACTGTAACTAAATTAAGGATCTTAGTTTTGCGTTTGAAATATTACTTCTCCTCCCCAATACAATTCAAACGCCGATGTACTGAAACTGCTTATGCAACCTCACCAAAATAAATTTTTGTTACTGTTTCCATAATAATCCTTGTGCTAGGTTTTTGTTTGGTTGGTTGGTTGTTTTGTTCTCATTTGAGAATAGTTTGGGGATTCTTTTTATCTCAGCATAATTCTCAGCTTTCACAAGCAAGGGATGACTTCCCCTGTTGTGAGTAAGAAAGCAGGAAAAAAGAGCCAAACGATCCTTGTGTGTGCATTTAGGGCAACATGTTCTGGCCTGGCTCCAGAGACGCTGCTCTGTAGAGACAGATAAAGGACAGTTTGAATTTCGGTTCGTAATACACTTTGTGATCCTTTGGGTTAAAAGTTGCTACTGCCATGCAAACATTAGTTCAATAGCAAGCCATACAATTCTTTCAGGTACCCTCCCATTGTTTTCTCCCCTCAGCTGGGAGGTTTTTCCATCAGTGAGCCAGACGAGCTGCTCACCTGTACAGAGCAAGTGGTCCTGCAGGGAATGCCGGATGCTCCTCCACAGAGCACAAAGCAGCCGTGCAGAGTGGAGCATCCTCTGTGCTAAGTAGGCCATTTCCCACCGTATTATAACAATTTCACACTACGTTATATTGTGAGCCTTAAATGATTGAATGTCGCCTTTGAACATTCAAAGGTTTCCTACTATACTAGCTCACTGTTATTGCTTTTTACATTGCCTTATGGCAAATTAGTGGAATATACTGTAAGAAAAGGAAGATCATCAGCATCTTATTTGCATACAAACATCATATTATTTTCAAATTATCCTCTTTATGCTTCTCATTTTCCTAGGATGTTTTCTTCAGCCTGTATGAAGTTTTCCCATTCTATCTGTGCTGTCCTATTAATGTTTTGTTCCGTAACATAACAGATTTTTTTTTCTACTTTTGTTCCCTCCCTGAATATAAGAGCTAATTTACACAATAGTAAGAACATCAGCGATACTTCACTATTAAATTTTACTAATTTATACCAAGCTAGTTAAAAAAGTTAACACAAAAGTGATGCACTTTCAACAGAAATGCAACTCTTCACTTTCTCACTGCATAGAAAATGTTTGAGGATGGCTTCAATATTCCTGTTATTGTCATTTTGCCTAAAATGTATAGCAAATTTCTCAGGCTTATAATGCCTTTGGCAACAGCCCCTGTGCTTTCCCCTCCACTAGAGAAGAACAAGAAAATGCAGTCATGATGAAGGCTAGTTTCCCTAGCAGCCGGCTTCTTTACTCTAGTATGTTCACGGGTCTCTTTGGCTCATGCCTGTTACTGTATTGTGCTTGTGTTGTATGAAATCATTTGTACTTTGAGGGACATGTGAATGATAAGGGAATGGGAGGTGATTTTTCCAAGACGAACATAATGAAAGAAAGCTAAACTATGTACAGTTACAAGTGCCTTCATTATTGGTAATGTCTGAACTGCAGACATGCTGAGACATAATGGGGAATTGCAGCTTCAGGGAGCCATCTGTAGATCTCAATGCAAAATCATTCAACCCAGCAAAGTTAAAGCAGAAGGAGGTCTATTTTAACTTTTTTTCAGCTGCAAAAAGATTTTCTAAGGAAGTTTACAGCAGAATAAATGTATTTCCATTCTATCTGACTTCTGCCTTATATTGACCAACCTTCTTTAAGCAGTGACCTGGTTTTCATGCAGTATGTAATATTAACATTATACCTCTGATAGCGAAAATGTTAATGTGTTTCCTGAAGGACACTTTGATTGCAGCTTTTGAAAATAGGGAAACATACAATTATGACATTTCTTAACTTATATATTCTTGAGTTTACTACCTGAAAAATGTCTCAGGTAGCCAGTGTTAGTATTTATAATGGGAAGTGTCAGAACCTTACTGTGTTAGCAGTGAGAAAAACTCTTTGAAGCAGACTTTTGTCCATTACTTCATGCCTATACATGTCAGATTAGTAGGGGCCTAAAATATGTAGAGAAACAAAACAAAATAGTTTTTAATGAAAATGTTACTTGCCTCATATTCTACATATGGTAAGTACTCTAAAGTGAGTCATTAAAGAAATTAGTGTAACAATCAGCTTTAGTTACCATTTGCTCAGCCATTTCAATAGGGAGGAAGCAGAGAACAAAATAACTACTAAATAAAAGATCCTATAGCAAGCCTTAAAACACAATATCTTACAGAGATTACCATACATACCACACTATTTCTGGATTACATGCAGTTCCTTGCACTGCCAAATACTAAA
The DNA here is from genome assembly GCF_964188355.1 of Buteo buteo. NCBI lineage: Eukaryota > Metazoa > Chordata > Aves > Accipitriformes > Accipitridae > Buteo > Buteo buteo. The sequence continues at coordinate 61,502,075 of NC_134173.1, read as the reverse complement.
ACAAACAGCACTATAGTTCAGCATTGTGCTAAATATGAATCCAAAGTTCACTGGGCCCATTGTAGACTTCACAGGGCTCCAGGTCCATAGCACTAGCTAAAAATAAGCAAAATAGACTTCACAGATATAAGTAGTGAAACACAGGTAAATCCAGCACTAATCATTTAGATCTTGAACACACAGAAATATTTCCTTTTCATTGCTGAAAAGAAATTACAATGTACAATCATATAACCATGGTTTGACATTCAAAATAAACCACAAATGTTCTATATGTGAACTAGTGGGAAGGGAAATAGGTGTGTAGGGGAGAAGATGACACCCAGGCAGATGATCTGCCCAGTGAATTGGTTTATTTTTATTCTAAAATACCGTTCTCAGTTCTCTCTACTACTGATCAGGAGCAGCATGTTTAAAAGCTGCACTTCAGGCAGTGTCATCTAGTAAATATTGGCACTGTTTCGAGGTGTTAGTAAAAAAAAGCATCTTTCACAGAATACTAGTTTTCTAATAATCTCTGGCACAGCTAACTTTTTCTTAAAGGATTTGCATAATGCTGCTTAGACAAAAAATGTGATAGTCCTTTCTAGGTAGTAGATGTTGAAGTATGTTTAAAAAGCTTTCATGCTGACTATGAAGATTATAATTGCTCTTGTCTTTTCAGCCTCTGTCAATATGTTAGCTCTCACATACATTTACACTATTAGTGGGATGTAAAACATTTTGTGGCAATTCAGACTCAGGCCCAGTTTTCTCAGTGGTTTCTCTTCATCATATGCTCTGTTTCGAAGTGATTTATTAGAAACTGGGATTATTTGTTAGATTCACTCTCTTACCTAGTAACAGCTGCCTTACCTTACTCATTTCTAACTGAATTATGTTACTTATATGTCAAATGTGGTTTTCTCCATTTTGGGATAGCAGCCTTAGTTTCAAATACAGACAATGCAACAATGACACAAAGATGCTGTTGTAGGAACTCCTGGTCCAAAAGTCCACTAAGAGAATATGAAGTGATAGTAAAATACAGATGTAGTATATGTGAAGTAGAACTGGCAGGAAGAAAAAAAGAAGAGGAAAAATGTTCCCAGCATAAATTCTAGAGGTAGCTGATCCAGAACAGATGGATTGTTGTGATTCTGAATATTTATGATTTTTTAACTCTATCATGCATTGCCCTTTGGATTATCTTCTATCACACATTTATTAACCATTGTTATTTTATCAGTATATTAAGTCCCTGCAAAATCTTCAGTCGTTAGCAGTACCATGCATTAAATTCACACATGTCTTTCAATGCCACTTGTAGACACCTTTCGGTCTGCCAGTCCTAGGTATTTTGGGTAGACTTGGCTGATTTTTGGTTGCATGATGAACATCCTGCTTATCAAGCTGTAACCTATTGTTTATCAGTATCATACTTGAGATACTTTCTACTTCTTTGAACAGGTATAATGTATTTTTTACTATTTTTTAGACTTTCAAACTGTTGCTTTGATGTGTTCAGTTGCTAGGGAAAAAAGAAGATAGCCAATTCAAGACAAACAAAAAAAAGCAGAGACAAAGCTATACCTTGAAATTAAACCATACAGATATTGATTTTTTAATATAAAATACCTTTGTAGCTTACAAAATATCTGACAGATAAATAATGCATCAGAAAGAAAGGAGAAAAGGAAAATATCTACAGCTAAAGCATGTTAATCTAATGTGTGAATGCACATAAACTGATAAAAAGTACAGGGGATCTAGTACAGTGAGCAGACCAGCTCATTTAACATAAGGGCTTGCTGACAAGTTTGGTTTCTTTTTGTTTTTTTTCTTCTTTGGGATTCTTTCAACTCTTTTCAACCTCTGTTCAAACCATTTTTTCAATGCACTTAATTCTTTTTGCCACAGTCTTTAAACCACCTTGTCATGGTTTAACCCCAGCCAGCAACTAAGCACCACGCAGCTGCTCACTCACTTCCCCCTCCCCCCCAGTGGGATGGGGGAGAGAATCGGAAAAAAAAAGTAAAACTCATGGGTTGAGATAAGAGCAGTTTACAGTACAGAAAGGAAGGAACTAATAATGATAATAAAAACAATAATAAAATGACAAGAATAATAAAAGGGTTGGAATATACAAAACAAGGGATGCACAATGCAATTGCTCACCACTCGCTGACCGATGCCCAGTTAGTTCCCAAGCAGCCATCCCCCCAGGCCAACTCCCCCCAATTTATATACTGGGCATGATGTCACATGGTATGGAATATCCCTTTGGCCAGCTGGGGTCAGCTGCCCTGGCTGTGTCCCCTCCCAACTTCTTGTGCCCCTCCAGCCTTCTCGCTGGCTGGGCATGAGAAGCTCAAAAATCCTTGACTTAGTCTAAATGCTACTTAGCAACAACTGAAACCATCAGTGTGTTATCGACATTCTTCTCATACTGAACCCAAAGCATAATACTATACCAGCTACTAGAAAGAAAATTAACTCTATCCCAGCCAAAACCAGGACACAACTCTAGTTTTGCAGTGTCATCTCTGGTACAGGTTGGGTATTACTGAATGCAGTTTTCTAGATATGACTACACCATTAATATTAGGTAATGGCTTTTCTTAATGATCTACCTGATGTATTGATGTACCACCCCATGCTTTAGTAGCTAGCAGCGCTATAATCTTTAATGCATGTTTCCTTATACCAATGTCATGAGAGAATACTATTACCTATTACCTTGCTTGCAGATAGAAAGTCTTTCTGCAAGTCAGTTATGGGCCAGACTTTTTAGGGGTACTTAGGTACCTAATGATCCAGGCAAGTTCCTAGCAGAACTGACAGAAACCTAAATGTCTAAGTCCCATTATTTCAGTAGGTATTAGGTACTACATTTTTCAAAATCATGCTGTGGTCTATCTGGATTTCCAGACCCTAAATACCTTTTAAAAATTCTAAAGAATTTTTAAAATGTCCCAAGTAACTTCCAAAGTTACAGAAGTGTTTGGTCAAGCAGAAAGTTGAAGCTATGTCTTCCGATTCCAGGACACCTCTGTTAACATTGGATCTGTGATAAATGCTCTCCTTTTATATGAGTAAATGTAAAATACTAAACATGTTATCTCACATATCTTACTATGTATAAGGGAATAATCTCCAAGAGGTTTTTCAATATTATTTTAAATTACTTTTTTTTTTCTAATAAGATAATAGACTGCATACCACTTTTCGGTACTGAACTGCCATCCACCTAAAATAATCAAACTAGTGCAACAATTCATAAAATGGAAGTGACACAAATCTCTAATTTTTAGGTGTTACTTTTCCTGACAAACTTAAAAATCATCCCCTTTACTATGTTAAAGCATTAGATGAAGATACTTACCAATGACACACCTGTACATACAGTCAAAACCCTTGGAAAATGACACATATACAATGAATGCATATGAGAATCAGTAGTATTGACTAAAATATACAAATAACTGTACTTCCATAACATATGTGCAAGATCTGGTAAATTGATAAAAAAGGAATTCATATTGCTTTTTTTTAACATGCTTTATGAATGATCCCTTTTTCAGATACTTCATTGCTACAATTTCTCCAAGCCTAGTACCTGTCAAGCAGCCGGTGAGCTGAGACCACCACACATTATGGTGATTAGCACCATCTCATTATTTCTTTGTGCTCCCTAGTCTGCATGTACTTGTGCTATCCTGTTTTCTGTTTAGACTGCAGTCTTTTCAAATAAAAGTCTGCATCTTTCCTGTCTCTATGCAGTGTGTAGCACAACATACACCTTGTATATGTCAGTATTTCAGGAGTATTGTCACATACTAATGGTGGAAGCTATGCACATAGTTAATTCAGTGGGTCTAATTATCTACTGCTTCGTGCTTTTAAAAAGCCCAGTTGCTATAAATTATACCAAATCATAATTTTGCATTTTGAATGGCAATAGCAATTTATGTCCATTTTTCAAAGACATTCATGACAAAAGCAGATTCACAGAAATGAAGAATCAAACCTCATGTCTGTGGAGTTCTTGGCCTGAAAATAAACTGGACTTCAACAGTTTTTAATCTCTTAAGCATGTTTCAGTAGACTGGCTAATGATTAATCAAAATGCATGCAACAATAACCTACCTAATTAACTTCAAAGTTGGCTGGGTTTTTGTTGTTTTTTTTTATATTAAAGTCCAAAGTGGAAAATATTTCTCTTGAATGTCACAAACAACTTCATACTTTAACTGGAACTTCCTCATATTGTAACCAATTACCAATCTGTAATGAAGAAAAATTTGGTGGTTTCTTGAGGGATTTTTTTCTAGCATGAACTAATGAACAATGGATTCTCATTTGATAGACATTTGCTAAAAATATGCCTACAAATCTGTAAATATTCTGATCTTTTCTCATATATGCACTGGGAAGGTCTGTATTTTTGTCCATATTCCATTTAATACAAGTGGAACACCTATCTTTGCCAGACATTAATGGTAATTTTGACATCTGCACCCTAAACTCCCTTCCCTGGGCTGCAGAAAAATGCAACTAGCTACACAATACACTGAAACATGCAGAAATCTCAGAAAAAAAATGGGCCAAACCTTCCCCCCCCCTCATTATACATTCAAATCTGTATGTAAAGAGGCCAGACAAACAGCCAGTATGGAATGATCACTGTCGTAATAAAGAACACACTAAAATATTTATTATTATGTTTCTCCACTACATTGCTATTGTTTAGTCACAAATAGGTGTGTAAGATACTATTTTTTAGCTCCATCTTTTAATAGTGCTTATAATCGTTTTGCAGTGATAAAAGGGGCTGCAAGGTCATAGAAAATCAGACAAGATGCAGAGTAATGGACACTTAGGCTCCAGCAGTTGTCTTGCACTTTCACATTTCAGCGTCTCAGGTGTATCTAAATGTTTTGTCCCGACATGTAGCTGCTATATCCATTACAAGTTCAAATGAATATAAACATTACATTACCTTTTCTTCTGAGGTTTGGAGGGTTTTGTCCATGTTTGCTATAGCTGTATTGGCCAACAGCTATCATAATACTCAAGGCAGGGAATTCTACTTACAACTTTGCAGCCATCTTTGTTTTGATGTATAACTCAAGAGACACAGGAAGAAAAATTATTTTAGTGATTGCTAGTGCCTGAATCAAGGACATTTTATGGCTTGTATTCTTGATCTTCCCTTCTGTTCCAATGAATATTTCTTTCTATTTTTTTCTCTTCTTTTTGCTAGACGGCAATAGAATGACTACAAATGGAGGACTGGAGAATGTCCAAGAACCATAGTCTGGTGTTTAGGGAAATCTAGAAGACAACTGAATTCCCTCAAGCAGAATAGAGAATTTCTGAACCAGGAAGAGTACTATAATTATAAGCTTCATTGTAGTGTTTCTGCTTGTTTTTTGTTCTCTGGGAGGTTTTTAAGGACAGAAAGAGGAACAGAGTGTTACATTCACTTGGTGTATTTAGGATAAAGTTGTGACCCTCATAGCATTTTGTAAGAGACCTAGTCTATTAGATATATTTTGAGAATGCCCACTAGTTGTTCTGAAGATGTGAGCAAAGGGATGGTCTTGATTCTGTCTGGGTCAAGTCCAGGCTAAATATCAGACAGCAGCTCAGCAACTCAATCCTATCCATATTGAAACACAGCAAGGCATGTTCAGAGTGGATTTTAGGCACCTTATGAACTTTTACATAAGATACTGTGTAAGTTTCAGTGTATTTTCTTCTCCCCAAAAACACATCAGTGGAGAAGGAGATTTCTGGATCATAATTTTCATAGAGATGAAATTTAGGTACCAAAATCCCACTTTATCCAGCAGTGAGGAACACACTGGAAGATAAAGCAATATCTTACAGCATAAATCCACACAATTTAGAGTGGATGGGTAGCTCAGGTGCCTAATCCATGTCTTCCTAACATTTTCCTACCTTGTAGAGTGTTACTTATATGACTTGTTCTGATTTACATAAATAATTTCACTTGGCAACTTCAAAACTGTTAAGCAGGAATAACAAAAACAAACCCAGAGCAGTGGCATGACTGATGCCGATTCACACCAGATGTTAATCTGTTTTGGAGGTCCATATAAATCTGTTTCTGAATATCTGTTCTTTATTCTTCTTGGCTAAAGGAACCCAGGCTTTTAAGATGATTTCAGACAATGTTCTTTTTTTTTGGTGGCCAAGCAGATTTAGAAGTTTTGATGTTTAAGATGCTCCAATATTCAGAGGTACTTTGACTCTAATTCCAGTTGCTTCAGTGGCTTTACAAGTAACATTTCATGTCCAGCTTAGTGTAACACTTCTGTATTGCCCAATAATTTCTAAAAAACAACTGTAGGTGAAAGAAATATTTGGATAACATCAACACTTATCCAGAATACAGAACACAACATGGACATGGGATTTGATACATATCTTTATGATCCATCATTGTGTGTTTGGGGGATCTGTAGGTTGGAGAACTGGAAAAAGTTTTATTTAGTTTTTTTACTAAGTCAAAAGAGCATGTCCTAAAGATATATCTTAATAATTATGAAAAATATTTGAATTAAAATATCTTGGCTTAAATTTCTTACATTGGGAATTGTTTGAATAACCAGGTTTAAACAACTATTGCTGAATAATATATGGTTTGTTCCAGGAATTACATTTGCTTATGACTTCTCTCAATTCACTGGGTGGGTATTTAAAGAAGCGTGTGGACCTTATTTTCATGTGGGTGTCTACCCCCTTCCTTCCCCCTGGTTTTGTAAATTCCCAAAATATGAATGCATCAGAAGTAATTCACTGGCTGTGCATGAGACAGCTACGTGCAAAAAAAACAGTAACTGCTCTGTTTCTCATAGCTGAGTTCAAGCCAATGCAACTCTTTGTGCTATTAGGGATTAAACCTTCTCTATTTTGTGCTACAACGTCTGCAGAAAAACTTGGCATGCACATGGACCTTCTTTATCATCTATATTGCTGGGAGAGAGAGCTGCTTTCATTTACTGTACACGACTGCTGAAACCAAAACCAAGTCGACCTTGGTTTTGGTTTGGGTTTTTATTTCTTTTTAAAGAAAGAATGTTCACAACAATAATACTAAAATAATATTTCAGTATCCAAGAAGTAGTGGATATAGTTACTTTGCTTTATTGTTAGTGCATTTTGATAATGGAAAATCAGTCTCTCACCTCTTTAGTGTGCTACTCTTGGCAGGCTTCTGACATTATTTATCCTGCATTTGCTAAATCATTCTTATAAAGCTGACAAATCTAAAAATCTGTGTTTGTGGGTCTAAACCGTATGAGATGAATACAGCATGTGTATTCTGAATTGCATCAATTTCATCATATATAAAAATGAATAAAAATTCTTTTTACAAGCTATATGCAGCTTTTCTGCTTGTGTAATACTTCTAATGCATAGTATATTGTAAAATAAATGCTCAAATTTTTATGTAAAATTCAATAATTTATTGCTACAGCTTCACTTTTACTGAAGAAATATTTTGTAAGCAGAGAAAATTCCTTTTTATTCTCTACAAACATATCATAGGGACCAATTAATATTTGCAAAAGATTCTATGATCCTGAGCTGAAATACTAGGGAAAATTATAAAATATCTATACTTTATGCTGCATAATACCTATATGTATGCTCTTACTTCTATGTCTGATCCTGCACAAACAAGTTTAATTTCATTTACAGTGAAATAATCCTATTAACTCTTTCCTGTTCTTTTCCTGTTGAACTGAATAGCAAAACTCCCAGAGGACTTGAAGAACAAGACAAATTTCTTAATATGTAAAGTTAATTGTGTAGCTAGATTCAGTTAGTGGGTATCACAGAACAAACAGCATTTACTTGCTCCCTTAGTACCGTTGTCTTCCCTCCCTTCTTTCCACAGGCCGCCTAAAAAAAAACATGTTGTAAGCTAGAGCAGAACTGTTCAACTCCTGTCTGCGTGTGGCTTGTGTTTAACTTAGGTAAAAGCTTAGATTGCCTCCAGCACATTTGTTTTTTTCAACAATTCTGAAGTCATTTCAGGCAGAATTTATAGATTTCACAGAGATCAACTTGCAGCCTGCACATCCACTTTTACCAAGCACTTACTGTAAAAAGCAGGAAAAATGTGCATATGATGGATACATATGTACAGAAGGACTGTTTTTGCCTTCAGAAATTAACCATCATAATAGACAAAAGTGCTGATGAAATAGAATATTTTTCATATATCCATCAATTATATAATTATACATTTGAATTGGTGTTTTAATTATTATACCATAGAATACTTCAGTGTTACATGCCATAGCATATTTGTCAGAAACTATTTCCCAGAATATGTTAGAGCAAAAGCAATTCTAACTGAAAAAAACCCCCACAGTTTCTTTTCTTGTTATTTTTTTAGAAGATGATTTTCAAAGCTTATTAGGTAAAGTGGAGATACAAAAAACACTTGAAAGTACAAAGAAATGAACAAAGAAGAGAAAAACAAAGGAAAGCAGAGAAATTCAGAGCAAACAAATATTAACCCTTTATAGGAAGATCTTGCTCCCAATTGGCGACAGAAAGTGTCTTCAATTACCTTTTGCATAAAGCTGAAATTACGTTAAAATAAATGATAGTTCAGCACATATGTAAAATTAGGCAATTAAATTTAAGTACTTCCTTGAATTACAGGGATTTTTTATTTCTTTTTCCAGAAAGTTCTAAGATATTATCATATGAAACATCCCTGGGCAATAGATAGGTGTTACTCCTTTTTCTACTCACATGGTATAAAAAAAAGGATGCGGTGAGTTGACCCTGGCTGGATGCCAGGTGCCCACCTAAGCCGCTCTATCTCTCCCCTCCTCGGCTGGACAGGGGAGAGGAAATATAATTAAAGGCTCCTGGGTCAAGATAAGGACAGGGAGAGATCACTCAACCAGTTACCATCATGGGCAAAACAGACTCAACTTGGGGAAAATTAATTTAATTTATTGCCAATCAACCAGAGTAGGGTAACGAGAAATAAAACCAAATCTTAAAACACCTTCCCCCCACCCTTCCCTTCTTCCTGGGCACAGCTTCACTCCCAGATTCTCCACCTACCCCCCCCCGCAGCGGCGCAGGGGGATGGGGAATGGGGGTTGGGGTCAGGTCCCCACACCTTGTCTCTGCTGCTCCTTCCTCCTCAGGTGGAGGACTCCTCACTCTTCCCCTGCTCCAGCATGGGGCCCCTCCCAGGGGACACAGTCCTTCATGAACTTCTCCAACATGAGTCTTTCCCGCAGGCTGCAGTTCTTCACAAACTGCTCCAGCGTGGGTCCCTTCCATGGTGTGCAGTCCTTCAGGCACAGACTGCTCTGGCGTGGGTCCTTTCTGCGGGGTCACAAGTCCTGCCAGAAAACCTGCTCCAGCGTGGGCTCCTCTCTCCATGAGTCCACAAGTCCTGCCAGGAGCCTGCTCCAGCGTGGGCTTCCCATGGGGTCACAGCCTCCTTCGGGAACCCACCTGCTCTGGCATGGGGTCCTCCACGGGCTGCAGGTGGAGATCTGCTCCACTGTGGACCTCCCTGGACTGCAGGGGGACAGCCTGCCTCACCAGGGTCTTCACCAAGGGGTGCAGGGGAACTTCTGCTCCGGTGCCTGGAGCACCTCCTTCCCCTCCTTCTGCACTGACCTGGGGGTCTGCAGAGTTGTTTCTCTCCCATATCTCACTCCTGTCTTCTGGCTGCTGTTCCACAGCAGTTTTTTCCCCTTCTTAAATCTGTTATCCCAGAGGCGCTACGGCTGTCGCTGATGGGCTCAGCCTTGGCTAGCAGTGGGTCCGTCTTGGAGCGGGCTGGCATTGGCTCTGTCAGACATAGGGGAAGCTTCCAGCAGCTTCTCACAGAAGCCACCCTTGTAACCCCTCCCTGCTACCAAAACATTGCCACACAAACCCAATACAAAGGAAAAGAAATTGAAGAATTTGACTATAGTTGGATTTGGATGACAGCTGATATGAAATGAATCTTTACAATAGACATTCACTTTCTCATTGAACTACTAGGCAAAAGATCTTTCCTGTACTGTATTTCTTAATCTGAAGCAAAGAAACTTTTGAATGGTTTTAAACTAAGGTGTGTGGGTTTGTGGTTTTTTTTTTTCTACACTGCTGAAAAATGAGTGTGCTTTTGCAAGCCTCCTTTGTGTGATTTGGAATCTGTCAATGATAAGGTTTTCCCACCCCAGTTTCATTCCAATACTCTTAAATATCTAACCTACTATTTTTAATTGGTAAATTTGCAATGAATGCATCAGGATTCCCAGCCTTTTCTCTAACCTCTCAAAGCTCCACTTATTTCCCAGAAGGTCCATTACCTTTCAGTTTTAAACTGCCATGGCCATAATGCATTCATTAATTCTCCAACACTGTTTATCACTACTCAGAATTGACCCTTCCAAATTATTTTGAAAACCAGAGTGCATTTTCAAGAATAGTGTATTGGATTTTTTCTCTCTTTCACTCATGACCTGCTCCTGTGTGACTCATACTTTATTTAAATATGCCTTTGGCTTTCATAGCATCTCAGTGTCTTCCATTGTTGGAAATCAAGCAGAGTAATTAGAGCAAAACTTAACCATTCATTTCACTGAAAACTGAGCCAAAAAGGGTGACTGCAAAACTCAGGCTACTTGCTTATGGGAACAAACTCATTTATAGACTATAGAGTTGGGTTTTTTTCTTTTAAAAAAAGTTTTAATTGCTTAATAAAGGATCCAAAATGAATATGTAGATAGTGTGCTGCCTTTTTAAGGTGTATTTTCACTTGGTAAAATATAAAGGGTTAGATTTTGAAAGCCCTCAGTACTGACCTAATCTTGTTCTCATTTCAGACACTTCTAGTGACTGCAAAAGAAGAGATTTCTGTCAGGGCTGAGTGCTGTTGAAAAATCTATCCATCCTGTTTAGTAGTACTTACCACTTTGTACTGTTTTATGAATCCAAGTCTCATATAAACAACTTAAGGGAAAAAGCCATGACCTTGGAGTAACAATGTTAAGCATTTCATTAGTACCAACAGTGAGTGACATCATAAGAAAATGCAGCTTTAGACACACCCTTACAGTCCTGAAATGCTGCATATCCATTTAAGTTACAATTGCTTATACTCCATGAGAATAAATAAGGTAACAAGGCTTTGAGACAGACAAACAGAAAAGATGCTTGATTGTCACAAATATAGGTTTATTCTGATCACTGTTTTTATAACCAGTAACTTCTGCAGATAGAGCTTTTTTTTAATAAACCTTTTATGCTGTAATTTCAATGAATTAAGTATAAGGTATAAAATTTTAAATCACTTAGTCAGACCTAGGCCCCCACATTTGCCTCATGTATTCTTGTGTTATGTCCTAACATCTGCATTTTGAATGACTTCATAAAAAAGTATGTTATGCAATGTGAATTTGAAAACCCTTTAACTGGCTAAAAATATAACTACAGTGTTAATTAGAGATTGTCTGGATTTATCTAACTTAAATTTCGTACCATTCTCCTCCGGCCTGTCAGTCAGATTTACACCCTTCCTCCTCTTGGTGAAACTACTTGAACAACATGAATGACAGGTAACTTGGTCCTTCATAAAAAGGTAATTTGGATTATTACAGAAATCTGGGTGTGGGGGAGCTCTAGATTCATTTTTGTATCCTTTTCAACATTCTGAAACATTTTAAAATCATGAACACCAAACAGAGAGCCTGAAAGTAAGTCTTGGGAGTTCAAGAGTTCAGGCAATACTGAGCACGGCAGCAACCAAAGGGAGGGAGTAACAATGGTGAACTGCCTGTGTGTGGTTCTGCTACATTTTCAGCATTCCTGAAAATTGTAAGCAGGAATCTTTATGGAAAAGGCCATTTTAGAATTAATTCCATTTTATCTCTTGTTCTTGTGTTTCTTGGCAGTAGATATCTATCTTGTTTAAGATTTTTTTCCCATTTGTGTCTTATTTTGGATACTCTAATCAAACTTTGAGAGTATCCACTGCACTAAATGCATTAACACAGCCAGTAATGCTACTGCTGACAGGTCTGGCATAAGGAAGGATGGGGCTGGGAAATGGCCGCTTCAGGTCACACTAATGTGAATAGGATGGAGAAGTTTGAATTGCTGGTTTTGTGTAGAAAACCAGAAGCATGTAGCTTCCAGAAAAGTCAGTATCTTTAAAGCTGTAGCATTCACTTTTAAAATGTTCCTGTTTTTCTTTAATTCTCTCTTTTTCTCTGCTGCTTTCTCTTTGTGCTTCTCCTTAGCCCCTTTTCCCAAAACATAGTGAGTGTTTTTCTCACCTTTCTTAGACAAGTTCCATCCACAGCAGGCTGATTTATTACAGAGTGTTTATACAGTTTTTCAAAGGTGAAGATACTTAGCTTTGGCTTAAATCTGTGTTGTAAAAGTGACCCTGCCAAAGACTGCTGTGGAGCAACTGCAAGCAGAGTTGCTTGTATGTGTGCCAGGGCAAACGGTCAAGGGAAGAAAGGGAAAGCTGCAGGAAGTGGGGAGAGAAGTCTTGGCATTGCCTAAAATGGAGCTTTCAGATTTGCTCTAGTGGACAAATCCTTACCTCTTCTAATTTAGCTCTGTTATTTACTTGTTTATTCTTACTTCAAAATTAAATACACTCATAAATGTCATTTGGGTAGAATAATATATAAAAACATATACTGGTTATCAATATCAAGTTGGAAGTCCAGGTAATAAGAATGAAAATTTAGGATAAATTTATTCCTCTTCTTTTTCTGACTCTTTCAAAATAATTTGTAAGAGATTTATTAGACAGAAATGAAAACAAAAAGATGTGCAAAATCTGGGCCAGCTATGGTGTGGAGAACAAGGAAAGAAGGAAGAATGAAATCAAATACACTGGGCCCTGCATTAAATTCATGCTTTCCCCTGATGGAACTGGTTATTAATCTTTCTGTCTTGGAAATGAAAAGGTTCTTCACATTCCACTAATCCCTCAGCTCTGCTTTATGAGCCAGATATTTGTCCTACTAGTTTGTCATGTATGCAACAGTGCTGCAAGCAGCACACAAATGACTTGCTAAGGTCAAAGACGTTGCTAATTTCTCCTTACTTAGGGAACCCATCAGTGACCAGCTTAATTAAGTGCAAGTTGGATTCTACTCCTGTGCAAATACTGCTGATAGATTATACAAACTATAGCAAGAGAGAGAAGACAAATAGTCCGCTAAAAGCTGTATGTACTATTTTGCTCTCTTTGCCTCTGGTAACAAAGTTGGGCAAGACATTTTAGTAAATAAAGATAGGAATTGTCCCAGGGCTATTCAATACTCATGAAGCATGACTTCAGTGACCTCTTTCTTTATTTTAAATACAGATTTTATTTTTGGTTTGCTTGATTAGTATTGTTTTTCAGACAAGGGTAGCTAAGACTGAAGTTTAAACCAAAGGGATTATCCCTGAACAAAATTGTTGTGCTTAGGATGGCATTCAATACACTTGCCTTGATCTAAGCCTTCAGGGTGTATTCAAGTATGCTATAGGAAGATGAAATCCATCTGCTAGGCTAAATTCCATTATTCAAGCCTATGTATTAGAGCTTCTCCATAGCTGAGTGCCTTCTGTAACAACTTTTTTTTAGGCAGGTTTTGGTACCTACTCATAACTACAGTTTCAATCCATATTTATTCTCAATAAATGGGACCTGCCAAAGAGCTGTAAAGGAGGATACTCTCTCTACCATGCCTACAGTAGTGGTCACATTCCTTAGTAAGACTTGAGAGGGAGGATAGTCTATGTCTCAATTTGCCTGCAAGCTGTACAAAAGCACCAGTAGAGAGGTGTGCCAGGTTCCCTGCATTCTCTTATTCAGGCAGCAGGGGCTCACATTTGAAGCCAGTTTTCTATGAAAACAAGCTCTGAACAGTTGTATTGCTTTCCTCTGTTCCACTCTAATCAGTTTTGCACTTCTTGTACCATTTTAACGAACTTCAACATATGGCTGGAGGTAACAGAGGTTTCCATTTCTACTGGCTTTGTGAAAATAAGTAAGGAGAAGAAAACCTAAATAGTACTTTTCCATCCTACACCAGTAGAAAGTTTCAAGAGGAATCAGCTAGACTATCAAACAATAGAAAACCAGGACAGATGAGTGAATAAATTGGTTTTGGAGAAAAAAAATTGTAATTAGGCCTTAGAATTTGTCAAATAACATAAGTACAAAAGAGTCTTCACAAACCAGATTTCATAAATTTGCTATTCATGGAATTGTTAGATCTTATTTAATTTTTCACAGGTTAATTTTTTTCTAGTTTTGAAATATTCTTGTTTGCAGTATATAATTATATCATTGTTTACAGCAGCCATCACATTTACACTTAAAAATCAATAACAATCTAAGTACTTCTGAAAATCAGGCATTGATTTAAGGACTTTTTTTTTTTTTAGCTGTCCCATTTGAAAATATTGCCCATGTGGCTACTTTTAAGAGAAAAGTTTCAAAGTCTTAACTAAGTAATATATTAAAACACTAAAATTCAATTTGTAAAATGGATGGCAAATCATTGCATCTAAAAAATTTACTTGCACTTATCATAATTTTAAGTAACATTTATTTGACAATAACATTTTAAATATAAGCTGAAAATAACTGCTTGTGTCTAATCTTTGCAGTCTTTTCAGTTACCGATTCACTATGATATATTTCCCTGAAACTTTCTAGTATTTGGAAGTCATAAAGGGAAACAAAGGTTCCTTTCAATGTTGGAATGGCTTCATATTCATGCAGGTAGTGTTTATGTTTCTGATTGCCAATTTACACTGTATCAGTATTAATCTGACCAGGATATGTATTTCAGAAGATTGCTACTGTTGCTGAAACTTATTTCACCTCCATTATGGAAACTTATTAATGCCATTAAGAGGACTTTGTTCTGTATTCAGCTAATTCTCAGTCCGGATAAAACGTTGCAGATTTACACATAACAGTATCCTTGATAGAGCTGCAGAGCTGATATAAGTTAATGTAATTGTGTGCAAGACCCTTGGTATTGACCTCAGAGACATCAAATTTTGCCTTTAGTAACACTCGTATAGATCAGGAATAGGTCAATTGATTTCAATTACTCAGTATTTACAATAAGATGAAACTGAGAATATAATTTGCCCTATACATCTAAATTTAACCTTGACACAAACACGCACAATCCCTATTTACCTGAATGAAGCGGTTAGGGAATTCAAAGATCACGTTGGTTAACTGGAGAACAGTGATATCCTGAAAGGGTAAAAGAAAAAGTAGCTGAATGACCAATTTAAATTAGAGAAATCACAATTAGAGAAATCCCACCCCCAAAATTCTTCTGCTTTTAACTCTCCTCATCTCTTACCAGAAGTACTTGTATTTAGAGTCACCCTTCTGGGTGACTGTGGTGCAGTATGGATTACTCTTAATTTTGTCTCAGTGAAGAACTATTCCAAACTATGTATTTATGAGTCCAGTTTCTGCTGCCTGACTCCATGAAAACAGAAGAGATAGACCTCTAGTCTCTTAGGAGAGACTGACAGTTCATCTAAACCAGAAAGCAGTTATTCTTAACGTGGGGTTTTGGTATTTATAGTGAACAATGT
Source organism: Buteo buteo (assembly GCF_964188355.1). Taxonomy (NCBI): domain Eukaryota; kingdom Metazoa; phylum Chordata; class Aves; order Accipitriformes; family Accipitridae; genus Buteo; species Buteo buteo. Next base: position 61,486,448 of record NC_134173.1, on the reverse strand, counting down.
TTAATCTAAGCCTTAAATAATATCTAGACAAATGGGATTATGAAGAGATGGTTAAAATGCAGCTTCAGGGTTTTACGAGATGTATAGGGTGGGAAACACAACTGATGCTGTCTTTCAACTGGTTATGTGGACTGAAAATAAATCTTTATTAGGTTTTTATATCTAATTAGAGTATAATAACTAGTCTTATAAGATATTAACCTTTTTCCAGGAAAAGAATGCACATCTTTGTTTATGCCTGCAAAGAAATATGTAGTTCCAAGTGCTGTATAAATAATGATATTGGATGTTCCTTGAGCCTCAACCTTGACTGTTTCAGCTGACTAAAACTGAAAGTTTATTTTAAAGTCTACAGCATTCTCCATAGAAATGATTTTTATGCCTCTTGCTTTCAAAATACATCTTATTCTCTGTTCCATAAATAACAATTCCTTGTGATATGGATATACTGACGTTTGCTAAAATTTCCTATGGGTGGTAAATATTTTCCCATTTTCTATAGCTGTCATTAAACTGTATTCCCTGTCCAGAAAATAACAAAAGATGATAGCACACAGTACCTATCTGGGTCATCACAATTAAATTGTATAGAAATAGATAAAAGAAAACTTAAAAGAAAATTGGTTCCTTTCCTCTGCAGAGACTTGTTCCTCCAGGGTTTCCTAAGGATGGGCATCTTTAATCTTTAAAACCAGACACCATGCTGAAACTATGTTCCAGAATAAAAATATTTTTGTACAGTAAATATGTTTTGCAAAACTGAGTATTGCAGCTGTCATATTTATCATGAAAACCTCAGCATGGAAAGTTATTTCCTTCTCTGACATTGAGACCACACCTGCATGCATACACATCCTTCTGATTGGGAGATATGAACTTATGCTGGACAAGTTGGGCTGGTTTTTTGCCTCTCCCTCATGCACAGAGGAATAACCTCTTCTTAATATAAGCCTATCACTGATTGATTACTTCATAACCACTAATGTATTTAGCTTCATAATAATCCTCTTTAAAGTAAAAACAGTGTAAGTTTTTAAAGATAGAGAGGTGTCAAAAGATAGAGGTGTGCATCTAGTAATAATTTCAAAGGTGCATAAATAATTCACTTACATCTCTATCTGCATCAGCAGATGCCTAGCCCTCAATTCAAATGCCTCTAAATTTTATGTAGAACATAAGAAACAAGTGGTAAAACCCCCACATTTAATTCTTAGTTTCAGGCTGAATGACATGGTTTTTATTTGGGCATCATGATATCAAAATCATTGAGCTCCTTCTCTGGTTTTCATGTGGCTTGGATAAGCATTTGCACTGGTATTAATGTTGCAGTCCCTGTTATACGGATACAGAAGTGCTTGCAGTTTTAGAGCCAGGTATTTGATCTTGAAGAAATACATACTGTATATCCTGACATTGTGAATTTTGACCTTATAAAAGCATGTCAAATTAAGATTAATTAAATTTGTGCTTTTATATTTACCCAGTCACTTAGAAGTTTAAGATAATCCCTTCTGCCTCTCTCAGATTTCACCATCTCTATATGCCTGCGGTGAGCAAGATACAGTGAACGGAATTCATAACATTTTGCATGGCTTCTTGAATCAGGAGGGGCTGAAAGCTCAGAACAAAAAATTGGTACAGGACATCAGAGGGCATTAGATTGCTTTCTTATATAGATAATACTACTAGCAGGATGTTATTTTCAGTGCTGAATGAAGATAACAGGAAGACTTGTTTACTCTTCTAGTTTATAGGTGATATGTTGATATAAATTAGCTGGTACCATATTTATATATGTGCTAACTTCCTCATAATTTACTTTGTAAGTTTTACCAGCTAAACTTGTTGGTAAACGGTACTGTTATAATGCATCGACTTCATCCTCTGTGTGAAGTAACGCAATATCAGAACTCTAATGTCAGTCATTGCTCCCAGTGCAAATCACCAAGAAAATTAATTCTGGATGTGCTCACTTGTCCTCAAAACTAACTGAATTTTAATGGGACATGAAAATGAGCATATTAGAACAGAGTAGACTTTTGGCTCACACCTGAACCTGGGAAATAACAAAAACCCTGAGAGGAAACCTGAGAAATTATACTGGAGGCACGTACGGATATGGTGGAAAAGATTTCTCTTCAGACTTGCACAGCAAGGTTATAAACTAAGCAACATTTTCATTATTCATCCACAAGGCCAATGGTTAGAGATAAGTAGCCTTCACACTACCACTCAATCTGCAGATACCATTGCAAAGAATTTTCCCATGAGCATCTACTAAATATATGAGGGATGGATCTATTGCACACAAAGTCTTGAAGCAATCTACAACTTATGCATTTAATTACTGGAGAGTTAAAATAGAAGGATGTCAGTTGAGAAGGAATACATTGTTCAAAAAAACTACACGGCAAGATATCTTTTCTTCTCTTTCATAACCACAGAATTTGTCAGTTAAGTTTTTCAGCTTCTATGGCAATTTATGCCTTAGTATGATAAGAACTCAGAACAACACTCCACTGCTGAAATATTTCCCCCACCCTCATCAAGCATTTACTGTAATCACATGGAAGGAAGAACTGGTTTATAAACTACAGAAAACAGTGTGTCTCTAATGTATATAGTCAGGGACTGTGGGATACAGATGTTCCACTGCTTAGACTACAATGTCCTGACAGCATATGTTGGGTATAGGCAAGGAAAATTAATCTTAATTAGACAAAGAATTAAAAAATTTACTATATACTTATTGCCACCAGCTTTAATTAGAAATTATATGAGTCTTTTAAAAGCAAAATTATGTAAGCAAAATACAATATTATGTCATCATTTATTAATGAAATGAAGGGGAAAATGTCTATGTAGTTCATGCATCCATGAGCCCTCTTGGTATTTTAGTGTTTCTTCCTTGACCTGGACTCCATTACATTTTTTTGCGTTTCTTCTTGATTGGTTTCAATGAAACAGAGGTTTTTAACATAAAGCAATCCTCTCACCCAAAATAATTTGGACTATTAGAGACAGAAAATCAGAATGAAGATAGACAAGTAGGAGCAAATTTACACTTTTAAATAATTTCAGTTTACCATAGATATACTTAAAAGAAATCTTAACAATTTAGCAATGGCTAGCAACAGAAGTGCTTATTAGGGACAGTGATTATGGTGATCCATGAAAAGAACTGAAACAATTTGTAAAACAAATGTTTTACACATGCAGTGAACTATTACTATTATACAAAATGTATTTTGTTCCTATATCTTCTATAAGAGGTGTTTTTTTTCCAACCAACACAGGTTCTTTCTGTTGAGAGATTTTTAAAACTAGCTTTTCATAATATTAAAGGCAGCAAGTTCATATATGTTGCATCTTTACTGAATGTCTGTCTTATGTTTAAATTGCATCTTCCCCCCCCCCCCCCAAATAATGAGAAATAAAATCCATTGAGAACTATTAAACACAAATAGATACTTCTTAACTTCATAAATTTCCAAGGAATTTGACTGCAGAATATACCAAGGAAGTCTTACTGCATGATTGCCTTGTTTCATATTCTTCTCCAAGAATTTAATTTACTGACTAACGTAGCATGCAGGAGGTAGGCCAGTCTAACCTTTACTGTGCTTCATTATTAGGGTTGTAGTAGCAATGTGAGGAAAATAACACTTTTTAACAAATGTGTATGATTTCCAAACAGCAAAAAACATCATAGGTGTAATGTGATTCAAGCCCCAGGCTATATTTATGGTGGTAAGAAAACTTGCATTATTTTCCATGATAGAAAAAAAAGCTGAGATGAGAACATAAATTACCACTTCCTAAGAAAATAATTACTGTAAAAACATGAATTGTTGTAAAGGAATCCATGCAATGCCCATTAAAGGAATTAACTCATGTTTGCCTAATGTATGCCTGAGAGGATGAATACATTTATGTGAACTTGTTATGCAAAATGTTTGCTTTTGAATAATGTGTTGTTATTAAATCACTAGCTGCAGAGGATTCATAAATCTAGGAAGGATTGTTGGTAGTCATTTTGTTTTCTGTGCTGAAATTGGTGAAAGCCTGATATTACTGCTTTTAGTCCTTCTTAAGTGATTTCCTTCTCTTCTTCAGCAAAGATTCTGATGTACAAACATCCTGATAAAATAAAACTGTGTGTGTTTCCTTATGTTTCTTTGTGAGAAGAGGTGAGTGTATGTGAAGTGATGTGCAGACATTTCTTTTGTGTTCTTTGGTACTATAACCTGACAAGCTAATGAAGACGAATAGTTTCATTCAACAGCTCTGCATGTGTTGGGTTTTTTTAAATCATTTGCAGCTCTTCGTGGTCTTGTTTTGCATTAGGATGCCTGTGGAAATACTATGTGCACAGTGTTATTTCCTTCATATTCTTTATTCTATTAGCAAGATTCCCATTTCTTCTGATGCTTTCCTCATCACAGTTTTAGTGGATTATACAGGAAGGAAGATAACAACTAAATACTTTTACTAGCATGAATAAAAAAAAAAGAAAAAAATAATCTTTACTATCTGCTGAGCTATAGACACTGCTCTGATTCTTTAATTTCATGTTGAGTTTGGTTTGGACCTACAGACTGATAACCAGTTTTCAAAGGGTTTTTTGCTTTGTTTTCTGTCTTCGTGTTTCATGAGATGATGTAATGGTAGGAATTAAAGTCAGAAATATGTGAAAGTGGATTTTCTCTCTTAAAACATTGAGATACAATAATGATTTCAAGCAACCCTCATGGAGATATATAGCTTCTTTCCTAATATAAACTGTTATCAAAACCAACTGTGTTTTATAATTTTAAAAGGTCAAGAAAATGTATAAAGTTCTGTGGAAAGTTTAGGCTGTGTTATGTTTTACATATATTTATCCTAAGATAAGGATTGGACATCAACTCAGTGTGGGCAGAAGAAGGTTGGAGATTAATTATCATTTTCAAAACAATTCCCAACTAGAAGTGTAATAAAATTGTCATTTAAAGTGAAAAACAATGATAAAAGTCATTAGATCTAATTTAGATGTTTAAAAGTTGTGGCTGACTCTTAAGCAGTCCACCAAAGGTCTTTTTATAATCAACGTATGGAAACAAATAGTAGTAGAGGGCACTCTACATGGTCCTCCTGAGTTGTTAATCTGAAGACAAGAAGAACATAGAGATGCCCTTTTATGTCCTTTGTGTATAAAGGAAACATAGAATGACTAGCCCAGGCTTAAAAGCACAACTTTTAGATGCCTAAATCAGGTCAGAAAAATCCCATCTAACACAACCAGTTAAAAACACATACTGCTACTTAGTTTAATTTTTCACAGTAGAAATTTCTGATCCTTTCTGAGGTGTTAGGTTTTGGTTTGGGTTTTTTTTCTTTTCTTTTTTTTTTTAAATATAAACAAATATGAAAAGAATCTTCTCATAAGAAAACAGATCTTATTGAGCACTGAATTTTAAAATATCAAATAGGTTGAAGTTAGTGATAAGACAAAAGAACTTCATCATTTAGGACACAGACTTAAGTTTTAGATCAGATCTTTTTTATTATTTGGGTATTCAATGGCTTGTGAGTCAAATAAGATTAACTGTTAGGCCACTTTGTAAAATGCATTTGATGGAATGCATATGAACATCCATATAGTTTATGACTATCATAAACAATTGCTATGACCTGTCATGTAAGTCTCAGTAAGGAGATGGAGGAATTAGCATGGAAGCAGTTGTGTTGCTGGGAATTACTCTTCCCTCCCCACATTCCCTAGAAGCATTAACATTTGTGTTTGCTTTTGTTTAAATTCCACAGATCTCAAAATCTCTTTGGATTTTGCAGCATGGAGAAAACTGGTCTTAAAAATACTATGACACTGCACTGTGGGAACTGTAGTTCAGCAGTTTCATTTGCTTGTTCTCCTCCAGGAATGAAGCTTCCTTGCTGGACTGAGGTTTCTGTGCTTATCCTCTTTATATTTCCTTCATCCATTACAGTTCACTACCACTGCCTGACTACTGCTTGGTCATGTCCCACAGCTCTGTAGTTATTTAATTTTGGAGAAAATCCACTACCTTCATGGTATGGACAAAACTTTTATGTGGAAGAAAAAAGTCATATATTAAAGGTTTCTATTTAAAAAACTTTTGGAAGAAAATGTTTTGTCCAATCATGGAAGCCTTCAGTTCATCTAACGATTATGGTAAACTCCTTGAAATGAACTATAGGGACCTGATGTATGGATAAGAAGGTTCCTTGTGTAAGATATCAAAATAAAAAGTTTCCAAAACTTTAATAAGAATAAAATATGGGCCTATGCTGTGTTATTCAGCAGTGAGATTCTGAGTAATGCATTAATTTAAAACAGTTCCTGTCTAAACTTAGAAGTATATTTTTTATCATGGTTAATGGACAACAGCATAGATGTAAGAGCTTTCATACAAAGAGTATGTGACACATTTGCTTTAAAAAAAAGCAAGCTGCTTATATAATTCAATTACATCTTTTTCACAGTACAACTGTGTATCAGCTCTGAATTAAGTACTTTACTACACTACTGAGTCATCACTACAGATAACTTAGTAGCAAGATCAGGGACATTCCTATAATAATTTTAACTGGAAAAAAATACATGGTGTTGGCTTTTCTCAAAACTGCTTAAAATTTTCACTGAAATCAGTGGAATTACATCTGATTCACACTCAAAGGAGAAGCCAGTTGGAGCTTTCCTTATTCGTGTTTATTTGTGGGTACAGGCTAAGAAAACTATCAAATTTATTTCAGATGGTAAGCTACTAAACTTTCCCTAGCATGTTCTGACTTCACGGAGCTTCAGGAAATGTTAAATTTCCGAAAAACAAAAACAAAACAGCAACAAAACATTTATGGAATATTGAAAATAAATATTTAAAAAGCATATTTCTAGATAATGTATCATTAATGAAAAAAGAAGTGGCATTGTAAATCACAAGCTGATCACACTTCCATCCCTCCTAGCATAGGTTTTGTCCTTCCTATATCTTTATAGAAACAAAGTGGTGCAAAATGTAAGTTTTTTTCTCACCAATAGTTAGCTGGATGGGGAGGCAAAGAAATATGTTTTCCATGAAAAGCGAGGGATCCTAGGTAATAAACACACTTTCATTTAAAAATATATTCTGGGCCTGTATATTTGAATTATACTCCTAAATGTCCAGTGAAACAGTACCAAAACAATTTGATGTCTTAAAGCTAGTCATTCAAACATAGACACTCTTTGTTTTAGGAGAAGAAAATGACAGCTTTGTAAGATTTTCTAGAATGTCTCTACACTGCTTAACAAATTAAGCTTACAGAGACCTAGACCTAGCAAAGCTTTTGTTAGTATTTGATAAAGCAATTGTATTTTCTAAACCCTAAGTTCATCAAGAGGATTAATAATCATTCAACAGAAAAAAAAGAAAAAAAAAAAGCCTAGTCTTAGTATGATATTTCAGGATAGGGAAGTGTTCTCAATTATTTCTTCTCCCAGAATGGACTGAAAAATGGATTTTGGAGGCTACTTCTGAACCATCTGCTTTAAAGACAATGAAAAGGAACATAGTCCCCTCTCTTCTACCCAACTCACAAATGTAGTTATTGGGCTCAGATAGGTACATGGTCATACTGCCCTGTCTGAAATGCAGGACAGTAAGGATACACTCAGATAGATTATTGAACCTAATTAGCATGGGATCATTAAAAAAAACCAAAAGTAAACAAACAAACAAAAAAAAACCCCAACCCAACCAAAAAAACAACCATAAAGTCACAGTTTTTAAAAGCTTCAGTAGTGTCAGCAAAACATTATCTCGAATGAAGTGGTAGAAAATACAGTGTATTATATGTATTCTGTGATCTGCCCAAATGATTCCTGTCTAGTTTTAAATTTCACTGTAGCTCATAATTGCTTTTCCATTGAGTAGAGGTACAGTCTTCTTACTGTAGGAGGAAAGAGTCAGATTCAGACTTCCTAGAGAAGCAAGACCGTATGATCTGAGGCATCATTTTAATTTATGGTGCAGAAGCTCAGCCAATCTGATGATGTTAATAACTTGCTTCTGGAGCCATTAGGGCAAGCATCTGTTTCAACATAGTTTTCACTGGTTGAAAGGACTTTTCTCTGGATACCCATTTGCCTTTCTTGAGTCATATGCAACCATAAATGGTATTGATGAAGGCAGTTGATTCCAAAACACAAGCTTCAAGTTTATGGCCCAAAACAATGTGGGCAGCTGGGAAAATAAGGTGTGGTGATCAGCTCTTCACATGAAGTTGATTTTATAAATGTGCATCTGCCACTGCCACAAAAATATGACTACTTCCCACAAACCTCTTCCTCATGCAATCACACCATGATTTCAATTACATAAAAACTCTCTTTTCTAAAAAGATTGTCATGATTAAACTAAGAGTTCCTTTGATTACATAAGACTTCAATTATCTGAATGTTTTGTTTCCTTTAGGACTTAAAAATACTCGAATGTATTGTATTATCAAGTTGCGGTTTCTTGAATAAGGGAAATGATAGATATTATCTCTATCTCCAATGTGTGACTCTCTGTAGAGGCCATCTGGTCCTTAAGATTCTGGATGTCAGTCTGATGCTAGTACATTGTGTATTTATATTTGCACATATGTCCCAGTAAAGTCAGGATGGCAGCATATTCTAAAGCCATGTGAGATAGTATTCACATCTGACCAGCCCATAGGGCTATCATATGCCACTGTTAATTTATATTTTAGAAAATTAATCTAAAGATGGAAAAGATAAGTAAACCATTTTCTGATAAGTAGCTAATGCTTGTCTCATTTTTGAGAATGGGACAAGGACACTTGTGTCACCTGGACAGATATGGACATTTTTATAGTTTCTAATTGAGAGTTGCTCAAAAATGGGTTACATTTATTTGAATATATAAAACTCATCCTTCAGTTAATTACAATACTGCATCATTATGGGAAGAGTTGTCATATTACTATTATTATCTATTATATACTGGAAAAATAAAGTGCGAATGAAGAGTTGGATACACTTCTATCACACTAGGTGGAAAACAACACTGGGTTAATCCATCTTCATTTGCAAATATAGTAGGAAAAAATTCCTGAATATATTAAAGTACAAATTACTGCTTATGTCCATAGCTAGAATTAAAACAAAAATGAAAAAACTCGGTCAATTATTTCACAGATCTCTTTTCTAAGATATACCATCAATACGCTTCTTTGACTTCTAGTGTGTGAAAACACATTTCAGTGTTTTCCTTGAAATTTCTAATTTGATACTTTACTAATTATATGGGTAAAAATGCCCTGATGATATTCTAAAATCTTTTTGCACTTCTGCTTCAGTGCTGTAATTTACACTTTGTTAATATATTATTTCTGTTTGGCATGCCTTTTCAACCACTTCCAATCTTAAAGCTTGCCAAGTCAGCCATGAAATGTAAGACATGATTATAAAACTATGATCATACAGTAGTTCATGTTAAAAAAAAAAAAGATGTTGAGATATAAAGTTCTGTTTCAGTCACATCAATCCATACAAAATTTTAGCAAAGTAGGTAACTTAGATGACATATTAGTTGGAAGAAGTGATAGGGTTCATACTATAGCGCATGTCACAGAAGCACCAAATTACAGAATGGTTGAGGTTGGAGGGGACCTCTGGAACTCATCTACTCCAACCCCCTTACTCAAGCAAGGCCACATGCAACAGACTGCCCAGGACTATGTCTAGAGACCTTTTGAATGTCTCCAAGGAGGTAGACTCCACAACCTCCCTGGGCAACCTGTGCCACTGCTTGGTCACCCTTACATTAAAAAAAGTGTTTCTTGATGTTCAGACAGAACCTCCTGTGTTTCAGTTTGCGCCTGCTGTCTCTTGTCCTGTCACTGGACACCACTGAAAAGAGCCTGGTTCCATCCCCTTTGCACCCTCCATTCAGGTATTTATATACATTTATAAGATCCCTGCTGAGCCTTCTCTTATCCACGCTAACCTGTCCCAGCTCGTTCAGCCTTTCCTCATAGGACAGATGCTCAAGTCCCTTAATCATCTTCATGACCCTTCGTTGGACTCTCCCTACTATGTCAATGCCTCTCTTGTACTGGGAAGCCCAGAACTGGACACAGTACTTCAGGTGTGGTCTCACCAGCGCTGAGTAGAGGGGAATGATCACCTCCCTCAATCTGCTGGCTACACTCCTCCTAATGCTGCCCAGGATACCATTCGTCTTTGCAGCAAGGGCATGTTGTGGGCTCATGTTCAACTTCGTGTTCACCAGGACCACCTGGGTGGCCCCTAGCATGTAGTGGTGGGTGGTTTTTTTCCCCAGGGGAAAAATTTGCAATTCCTTTTGTTGAACTTCATGAGGTTCCTGTTGGCTCATTTCTTCAGGCTGTCAAGGTCCCTCTGGATGGCAGCACAACCCTCTGGCGTATCAGCTACTCCTCCCAATTTGGTGTCATCTGCAAATATGCTGAGGGTACACTCTGCACCATCATCCAGATCATTAATGAAGATGTTAAAAAGAATTGGACCCGGTATCAACCCCTGGGGTACACCACTAGTTACTGGCCTCCAGCTGGACTTCATGACACTGATCACCAAATTCTGGGCCCAGCCATTCAGCCGGTTTTCAATTCACCTCACTGCTTATCTAGTCCATACTTCATCATCTTGTCTATGATGATTATATGGGAGACAGAAGTATTTCAGGAGTACCCTACAATGGGAAGACTGTACTGTAGAAAATACAGTCACTATATTGTATTTCTTTCCATATTGCATAAAGAAGAAAATAAATAGTTATGGCTGCTACCACCCATCAACTATAAAATAGAACAAAATTGAAACTTTATCTCTGCTGGAAGTCTGTTTAAGACCTATAATGGGAACATTCCCCACCCCACTCCTTTCCAGATGCACTCTTTCTTTTATAAGTTTCTTCTTGAAAATTCTTGATAACTGTACTCAAAATTATCTGATTTCCACAGTCTTTCAGGAAAGCATTTAGAAAACCAAAATTTACTTTTCAATGTAGTGAAATCACAAAAAATACTATATTACCAAAAAATATAAAATGTTAGTGATCATTTATTTGTCTAAAAACAGTAACGTAGTCAGTTAATGGTGTCCTGGTTTGTGAGGAAAATGTTTTCAAGATTGCTTGTTTTTTCTTTGTACATTTATATTTCCTGCTAATGTTCCTGGAATATATCAACAAATAGAAAGATAATAGATGATAAAGGAATTTTAGAGCTTAATATAAAGATAGTAAACACCCTGTAGTAATTATTAACATCTTCAACAGAGTTGTGGGTAAGTATCTTTTTGCACTCTATCACAATCCAGAAATAAGAGCGTGTTCCATATCTTTTAGACTCCCTCTTTTAGTTTTATACCAAGGAGCTAAACACAACAGATGCAAAACAGAGAAAAGATATCCAAGTCTGTATGAATGCAGTTAAAAATACCCAGACATCTTTAATTTATGGAATCCCAAGCAGATGGTAGAATATGTTTACTGAACTCTTGTCTCTTTTTCTCTAAAGAACTAGAAGCTTTAAATATCACAGCATGTTTCAGAATTTGGCAGTGAGGACATGCGTTTTCTGTGGTTTCTTCTTCTTTTTTTATTTTTTTAAGTCCTAATAAGATGTTCGTAAATTTGGAACACTGTTAAGATTTGTGATGGCTACAAATTTGACTCAAATTACTGATTTGAGATCTTTATGTAAAAAATTTATTTTTAAAAAAAGATATGAAAGAGAAAATGTTCACTTACTATTTTCAATGTCTGTACTACTGTTTGATTTAGGAATTATAATTTAACACTGTCAGAATTAGGCTGCTTTGAAGGCCAAAGTTACAATTAAATAATGTAGTTTGTTTTCTTGTATAATAGGATCATAAAAAGATGATTTCATTATCTTTTCACATAAGGACAATGTGGTGTTTGTCTTAAGCATATCTTCCAGATAGACATTCATTTGTACTTCGAGACAGCAAAAGATTGGAGTATGCCCTGCAGTCACTGATCGTTTGTTTCAGTCACTTATTGAGGATCCTCTTAAAACTTTCCTCTCTTTTCTTCAGTTCAGGCTTTAGTTTTCCTTCATTTTTTGTCCACTCATGTAAATTCTTGATCATAATTCAGTTTCAGAAATTAAATAACACAATTTAAGGAAGAGTACTAGACAAAAATCAGAACTACTGTTACCATATATCAGTAAGTGGTATCACACATCAGGTACCACATATCAGATGCAGCTTGTACCTGTATGTGGCTCCATGTTCAGGTGGTTATTTTCGTAACATGTTTGGTAATATTCCTGTTTGAGGATGGTACAATAGCAGTGCTCTACATAGCTAGATAACTATTAATAATTATGTTGTGTTTTCATGTCCTCCCATGTAGTTGTGCACTTGAGTTATTCTGAGAACTTATTTGATGTTTATAAAATCTGAATTGTCTAAGATTTTTTATTCTCTCAAGCTTCAAGATAATGGAGAATGCACTGTTGGCCTTCTGCATGAGGTTGTCAGTTTTTGCAAAGTGATTAGATGCAATATGTGTTAAAGTCGGTATGTACAACCTGTGTGAATCTATCTGAAAAGACCAAATTACAGTCTAGATCTTCTGAATACTTCTTCAAAAAAGTGCTTGGCTGTGAGAGCTTCTTTAGAAGCCTGGCTAAACCAGAACAGGACAGAGACCAAGCAGTGGCTCGGGCAGTGTACAGGGAGGAAGCAGCAGGCAGTTTCTTAGGCAACCATTAGTCAGGATTAGTTCCCTGAAGAAGTTCCTGAAGCTCAGTCTCCATATGCAAGAGGGAAAATGGATTTTTGGTTACTAAATTTTATGGGCTTTTTAATGGATTCTGAAAGAACAGGGAAACGACACATAAAACAGAAGCAGAGTACTGCTGTCATTACCTACTTATCCAAGACTCAAAGTGAAACTCTTGTCCATTTTTATGACTCATGCTTCAAAAAGTGTGTGGGTATTACTGACTTTAGATTTTTTCCTTCCTTCTCTGAAGATAGATAGTATCATGAGAATGAATGGTAAGAGAAAGGATTCTTATGAAAGCAACTCTGTATTTTGTGTGTTCTGAGTGATAGCTATAGTAGCGCTTCAGGGATGGCTAAGCCTCAAAGTCTGAGTAAGGAATGTAGGTGTGTGTGCATGTGTATGTATAGATATCCCATTTTATATATTAAAAAAAATTGGGGAACTGTGTGAAAGTTGGATTTGATCTATCTAAATTTGCAGGTTTTGCATTCAGCAAGCATAACCCTAATAAAGAGGAAGAGTAGGGTTAGGTATGTAACACCTGGCAGTCGAATTTGACAGCAGAGAAGAAAACTGTGGTTTGGGGAAGCAGGTTACAAGAATATGTAGAAGTGCAAATCTGCACACTTAGTATGGAGACATACACATTTGAATATATGCTTTCATATATACATTATTGTGATCTGTTTAAAGACGTTGGTTTTTTTCCTCATACATTCCTAAAATTCGCAGTTCTTTGAGTCCACAAATATTTTTAATAATAATTTATTTATTAATCATGATATTGATTCTTTAGAAAGTGTTCAGACCTTCTAACTGCTTAGAGTAACATCAAATATGTATAAATATAAATAGCATTATAAATAATACTTGACATTCTTGACATCTATAATTTAATTTATTCCTTTGAACAATAACCTCTTAAAGACTGGCATTCTAAGCTTGTGAAACATGAGTGCTGCTCTGTGGAAGATTCTAAATAATAGTTTTGAAGAAAATGAACATGTGAAGTATGTATATATTTAAAAGGAAATTGTGAAATAGTTCTCTTGAAATATCTGATTGTGAGTGTGGTGTTAATTGTCCCCTTGAATGTTCCATTAAGAATAAGGATGAGAATTCACATATTTTATTTTCATTAAGCACTTGTACTACTCTTTTGTGATTGCTAGTTATAAGCATTTGAACTGCACAGACAATTAATTCTTTACTTTTTTAAATTAACTGTTCCAGAACTCCAGTCTTGATTCTCAAAAATTTCTGAATCTAAATGTCAACAATTTGACTAAAAATAAAGGTAGGGAACTGAGAACTGTGGTTAAGAAAAGTATGGTTTTGGCTATGACCACTCATGACAAAGACATGTGAAACCTAACTCTTCATTCTCTGTTCCTCCATTTCATCCAGTGACTTACTAAGAGAAATATTCCTTTTTTGTTAAGGAAGTGGCTATACAAAGGAAAACAAATTCTCTACGGCCTAGAATGCATCACTCACTTGGTGATTTTAGGATATGGAAATGTTCTGGTTAAGCAACCTGTATCTTATTCTTTCTGGAGGAACCAAAACACTTTCCTGTGGTTATAGATTACTTCATAACAAGGCTTTGTTTTAGTAGAATCAAAGTGGGGAAGTAAGCTTGTCAGAGGCATTTAATGCCTTGTGTCTGGCTTGCATATTTCTTACACAAAGGTTGTGACCAGAACTGTTGGAATTCCTTTCAAATAAGCTAAAATGATAATAGTTTTGTTTAAGAACAGTTTACCTGTACAGTTGGATAAGTTATGGATTGTCTTATTTTCTTTTGAATACATCAGTCTGTAATTCTGACATAAGTGTTACATGCATATTGTCTTTCTGGTCCTGAGAGCGCAGGAGCTGGAGCTGTAATAGATATCAGAATACATTTTCTAAACCTTTTTCTGTTCTTTGACCTTGTTCCTTGATGCACAAGTCTTCAACAAGACAAGAAAATGGTTCTAGTCAACTACTTATCTTCCTTACTTAATAGTACTGGGTTGTCTCTTAAAATAGTCATACAAAGGGAAAGGAAGGAAGCACCCTCTGCAACCTGATCATCTGGCTGATTACAAAATTTCACATAAGGCTTTTCCTATCTTCCCATGAAAAGAAGCACTTTCAAAATGGGACATAATATCAAAGCACTGGAATCAAAAAAAAGTGCAATGCTAAAAATAGAACTCCAACTCGATTGTGTATAGTATGTCTGCGTATATGTATGGACAATCATTTAAACTTGTGCACTTGTAAACTTGTACGCTACACTTCAAAATCAAGCCAACAGACATTCTAAATCTCATCTGTGCAGGACAAAGCTCCTCCCAAATGCTGACTTTGTATTTAAAACTCTATTTCTTTATTTATTGTGATATCAGTTCCTAAATAATGAAGCTAATTAAACGTGTTCTTTTTTTTCTCTGAAGATTGTAAGAAAAAAAAATTACAAACCAACCTTGTAACTAAGTGAATTGAGCATTGTTATACCGGAATTTTCACTATGTTAGAATAATTGTAATTGGTTGGTTCTTAATTTTTTTTTTATGGCAATTGCATCAAAGTCTGCAATAAATCATCTTTTCTTGCTGGGGAAAATTATAAACATAAAAACATATATTTAAGTATATGAGGATATAGCCATAGGCTAAGGTGCACATATAGTTTGGGCAGTAAGGAATGTAAAATCACATAAAAAATATTCTCTATGAGATTAAAGTAAATTCAGCAACTATATACCAAATTTTGGATTTAAATTATCTGGGAAATATTTGAGGGGAAGGTTGAAAAAGGAGGTTGTCAGGACTGCTAGAAGTCTATCCAAGATAATTTCAAAGAAGCAAAAATCAATGTGTATCTCAGAAGAGAGTCTGGGCCATGATTACCAGGGGTAAATCATACCTGACCTATCTGATTGTCTTCTATCATAAAATGACTGGGTCTGCAGATAAGGAGAGAGCGGTGGATGTCATTTACCTTGACTTTAGCAAGACTTGTGACACTATCACCCACAGTTAAACATTATGATCTGAATGGGTGGAAAACCAGATGGGTGAAAACTGCTTGGATGGTTGGGCTCAGAGAACAGTGGTTAATGGGTCGAACTCTGTCTGGAGGCTGTTAACAAGTGGAGGGTCTTGGGCCTGTCTTATTTAACATCTTTATCAATGACTGGGAGAAGGCTGTGGAGTGCCCTCTCACCAAGTTTCTAGATGACATCAAATTGGGAGGAAAATAAACGTAAAAATTAATACACAGTAAAACCTCCTTTAAAATGCTGTAACTCACCACACAAACTAAACGACTTAGGAAAGATCTATGGGAAAGAATAGAATGAATTAACCTGAATGTCAAGTTAATTCACTAATCTATTATAAAATACAGCAAAATGAGTATTCAGAAAGATAAAGTATCTGCGAAAAGATTAACACAGTACAGCTGTATCTCATAGGTCATTCTTTGTTTTATTTCATTTAATGGGAATGTAGGAGAAATATCTTTCTAGAACTCAATTTCAAATTATCAAGTTTTGGAAATGTGAATAAGAGCTAAATAAAACTAGCTTCAAAATACCTAGTTAACCATCTGAACATATGACTTTGTTTTCCAAGTTGGGACCACTCAGGATTTCACACTGAATTTGCAGATAAACTTGCAGATAAGCTTCTAAAAGTGTCTAATTTTTCTCTATTTGTTTCTAAAATTCATAGGAGCTGCCCAATATTTCTTATTCTGTAAATTAGCTACGTACAGAGGAAATCAGACCAGTCACTTAGGAATAAATACCATATGAAGATAATATCTTTAAGTCCATTCAGGGATGATGAATGCCTTTCCTTCAACTTCCATTTCCTTTGTTATTTACCATGTAAAATCCATGTCTGTTTTACTCCTCTATCAGCACTGCTGTTTTTTATACAGTCCTTGTTTTAAGAATCTTAGGAACTTTTATGAACCAAAACCTGCTTCTGACTGGAGTCAGTGCACAGTCTTTCAGTGGAACATTTTAGTATGAAAGTTATTTTAATGAAGGAGAAAACCAAAGCAAGGTGTGTTGGCAGGTATCACAAAATCGGGCTGCTAGGTTTGAGGTTTAATCTATTATGCTGTCATAAGTAGGGCAACACAAAGTTAAATGGCTTTTTTTTTTTTAAACCAATGTAATGCATCTGAAGTTCATTTTGGATTTTTTTTTAAGTTTTATGCATTTAATTAGGACATAATAAAACCAGATTTCTCCACTATCATCTGAGTTATGATGCCATAAAGCACTCAGGTTTAACTACACATGGAGTTACTAACTCGTGTGCCAGTTCTTGATAAAATTAGATGGTATCATATAATTTTCTATAAAATAGTTTGTTGCCAAGTACGTTATATTACACTCAAGCACTTATTTCATCATTATGAATGCAGGTGAACTGAAGGAACTTAGAAACTGCATACATTACTGTAATGTTAAGTTGCTTGTAAATTTGTCTGTAAAAACACCAGAAGAAGCAGGACTAAAAGTTAGCACTGCAAGTAGACTAGCCCAGGCATAAGAGAGAGAAAAAAGCTTTCAGTTCATAATTCAGCATTTTTTTAATAGAAAAGATATATTTCATTTCTACTTTAATTAGGAATGTAACAGTCAATAAAATGGAGATCAGTGTCTATGAGATCCAAGTAAAAGTTCTTGTTTTCCTTTTCCTTGTCTTTCCGATCTTATTCTTGCTCTTATATTCCTATTTTCAGTTCAGGCTTGTTCTCCCCTAAATGGGAATATTGCTGGAAATGTAGATTTTACAGGTTGTTCAGAAAAAGTAAACCTGCCCGGGTCTTGTCACAAGTCAGGAAAAAAGGTACTAAGGATTCAGGAGTACGCCAAACAAACTATTATTTAGCTATTCATATAAGCTATTGATAGAGATATTTTTTTTTAAGATCACGTTGCCCATTGTTAAATTTTCTTTCAATCTTTATTTTCAGTTGTACTAGATCTTTCTAGACAACTTCTCTTCACTAAATAGTAAGCTGAAAATACTGACAGAACCTCCCAAGCTGACAGCTCTTCTCCCCATTTTGTGCATGAAGTATAGGACAGAGACATTTGAGCTCGTGGGATGCCACAGATGTTGCATAGCAACGGATGCAAGAAGCATCTCATCTCTGCTGCCTGTCAGACTACCAGGACAGCAGAGGAAGTATTTCAGGGACTGCAACTCCAGATCTTTTAGACTATTTGACCTTTTCTGTTTAAAAGAAAAATTTATTCTTAAACAACAATGGATAAGCATACATGGCTTTTCAGGTTCCACTGAGACAAGGAGAGTTGAACAGGAATACTAATACAACTTTTTTAAAAAAGCTTTTTCTCCCTTGCACTATCAGAGAATAAAGCTAAGTCTGGGAGAAAAATATGAAAGGAAAATATCATATTATACTGTTGTTCATTGACAACATTTTGCTACAATTAATTTTTGTCAATGATAGTCAAACACTGTTTGTCATATATTTCTGCATTAGTGGATCCTTTGCTGTGCAGTAAGGGCAGTAAGAGATGCATGATACATACAGAATAAAGGAAGGGTTGGAAGTCAGGAGGGCTGGCAGTTAAAGATGAAAAAAGTTGCAGTTGGGCTAGATAACACTGGTCAGTAAGTGGGCAGCATTTCCCATTGTTAAAATTTCTAATATTTTAACTTCAGGATTTTCATACTTTACAAAGTAGAAGTGGGACTTCATCACGGATTTTCATTTCTTTACAGAGAAAACATATGAATCCCAACTACATTTCACACTTCTGTAACTGTTCCTTTAGAAGATTATAAAGCCCTTTAACAACACTAAGCAACAAAGCTTTGTGACAAATTACTCCCAGATATAAACAAAACCAGGTATGGCTCTACAGAAAAGTAATTAGGACAAACTGGCACACTATTTAGATTGGAAATCATCCTATAATAAGATTGCCTTTTTAAGCCTCTAAAGAGCTTGAAGTGATAAATTAGTTTGTCAATGAAATGTAGACACCTCCTGTGTTAAGCTGAGTGAGGATTTGCAGGATCAAAAGTCTGGATTTAGGTGCCTAAAATCCACATACACTCTGTGATCCAGATTCCTTAATGATGCTACCTAAGTGGTTTAAAACAAACTTTTAAGGTAGTCAATAGTTGTATGCTTGTCAGTAACTGATCCAAGGTCCCAGAGGCTGAGTTTTCAGGGGTGCTAAGACTTAGAGTTACAATGGAGGCCAACAGTAATGTGCTTTTGAACGTGTATGAACTTACAAAAGGTTACATAACGCTAGGTAGTGTGAAAAATTGGATGAGTCTAAGTGCAAACTTTGTAATGACTTTTGGATTTGAAGACTATGTGCTTCAATTCCTCTCCTGTAAACTGCACTACCTAATCTAGCATGGATATTTTTTGGTGAAGCTGTGTTTACATTTTGGTAACTGGATACTTGCAGAGGAGTTACTCTGTCTGAGGCACATACACTTTATTTCGGTGGTGAAATCGTCTCTGCCATTTCACATGCAGGCTTTGGTTTTGTTATTTTCATATTGTTTTACCATAGGATAAAATAAAATGCTAAGTCTGAATGTTCGTGTCTGATCTTTACTTAAGAAGAATGACATGTAATTCAGGAGCTGGCCAATTTGTTATGATCACTGTAAAACAAAGGCTGACCCAACTGGGAGTGGTATCTCAGTGGTTGAAAATGACTGGTTTTGAACTGCTGCTGAGCAGACACAATTAGGATCCTCATATCCCAAGATGAGAAAATTCATTTCCATGCCTGTAAGCAAAAATAGTGCCAAGTGCTAGAAGTACCCAAAGGCGTGAAGACTCCA
Organism: Buteo buteo; assembly: GCF_964188355.1. NCBI lineage: Eukaryota > Metazoa > Chordata > Aves > Accipitriformes > Accipitridae > Buteo > Buteo buteo. Next base: position 61,466,782 of record NC_134173.1, on the reverse strand, counting down.
AGGCATGCTTACGTAAACAAAGCCCAGGATGCATTACATTAGGTGTGTGAAAGTAGTCTGTTAAATAGATGGAATGCAATACATCAGTAACATTCTTGCCCACATAATGTTGTTATATATTTTTAAAGAACTATATTAAATATTATACATAAAAAGCTAATTAAGAGAAGGGACTTCCGCCGAATATATTAGCATTGCCATTCAGAAATTGTTTTGGAGTAAATACTGTGATTTCAGAACCTGAATCTGTTTTGGAAAGGAATGAAAATTTGGAACCTCCAGTTTTCACAAAATCCATTGAATAAACTAAAATAACATTATTAAATAATTTCACTTGTTTAAAAATTTTGAAGTACAGTTCCTATTTGCCTATGGCATTGAATATAAAACTAGCTATACTATTTTAAATATAAAAAATATTTGGTAAAGCTGAACAATTGATCTTTGTTGAAACATTTTTATTGCCAACATGTTATACCACATCACAGAAGATATAAAAGAAGAATAAAATTCAGTTCTATAGCTAGGAACTTCCAATATGTGACAATAGGTTGTCCCAAAAGGCCTACTGTATATTAGCTTTACTAACGTCTAATGACAGGAATCTCTTCAGACTAAAAGAAAATCTCACAATATGTATCTGGTGGTAAATAAATTCACACCTTGGTTCCCATTAAATAGAAGTTAAGATTTGTTAATATTTTAATATCAGTCTTGAAGACTATTGAATTTTCAATATGAGTTGAGGCCACAAAAAATTATCCATGAAAATTAAGTCACATACATGTTTATGGACTTGGATTTTGACAAGTTTTCAGTATTACATTTCTTAGCATCAGATAATTTAGCAGCAGTGACCTTTAATATTTGGTAGTGGTACCTTTTTTCCAAATAATAGCAGGAAATGAAAGACAAGAAAAAATACTTAGCCTGTGCTATGTGGAACTAACAATTTAAATATGTAAGCCTGAAGGAAAGAAAAATTACTATTTTTCTATTTCTGTAGATGGGATACTGAGTCACAAAAATTTAATTAAGATCATAACGTTGCATAAAAAGTGGTGGAATAAGAACTGAAAGCAAACCTTAAAAAATTCTCTGTGATTCCCATATTACTAAACTCTTCTGTTCATAAATATGTTCTCCTATGCTTAGTGCTCTACCTTTCTAACCCTTGCTTCTAGTCATAGCACTTACTTTATTCTTGTTTTCATATTTTTTGTCCTTTGTGTCCACTTCTGTAATTGCTGACAATTCTATAATTGCACACACACACACAGAATTATGTACTTGGCATGTAATAAGTATAAATATAGTATGTACTGTATGACTCACTACTCACATTTCCTAGCATTTAATGACTAGAATAATTGTGAAAATAATACAGTATTTTTGTGCCAGCCATTTAAAATTTTAGGTAAAATGAAGGAGTAAAATACACTTTTGTTTACCTTTTGATTTTTTGTCTTAATTTAGATCTCAAACATATGTAAGAAATATGAACTGTTCTTAGAAAGCCTTGAAACCTTTACAATCTGTCTATGTAAAGTCAAGTCTGCAATGATTTTGGTGGGACTATGCAATATGATTAGGAATACAAGATTCTGAGGTCCATACTGAACCCCCTTTTCATACAAACCTTGTTTCTTATGTTCTAGCACTTGCTGTGTATAGTATACTATAGTATACATACTATATATAGTGTATATAGATAAATGACAGCTTAGTTTTAAATTATTTCAATATATCTAAGTTTGCAAGTTAAAGACTCTATAGTATCAGAACAATTTCTAAACATCTATATGCATTTCCAGATCAATTTTGGTTTTCAGTTTAAAAAATATACTAGAGAAAATAATATGTAGCACAGGATAGCTGCACACAATTTTCATAAACTGTTTTTCAGTAAACATTGGAGTTAAGTTCATGATGCTTTGTTTTCAAAGAAAAATCAGAAGAAAAACACTAATTTGTTTGCTATCATGAACTACTGAAATTCAAAATGATTATAGGATTCTAGTTGAAATTACACAGGCATCTTCCTCAGAATCTTTATCTTAAACTAAGGCAAGAGTGCAGTACAGATAGATAATGATACTTGCAAGTGTGCAGCAACAGTATCCTTCTCTGGTACTTAACTGCTTCTTATCTCTCAAGTGCTCTTTCCCTCTTGTCCCTTGCTACATGACACGAGAGTTTGTCCTCTGCACTCACCTAGACCTCAGAAGTAGAATCTACACATAGAAACTTATGTCTGGAGATATCCTGACCTTTGATGTTATGATGCAGATTATTATTGCTTGACTGACCAATGCAGCTCCTTATTGCAACTAGAAACATTTTTTCCAGAACTGGGTATGAGGTCATTCAATAACATCTATTTTTCTTAGCAGATATAACAGAAAACGAATGAGATGAGGGCCCTCATCGGTAGAAAGCTCCAAGGAACAGATCTGTTCTCAAATATTGTGTATTACACAGTGGGAGTTGTTTTAGTTTTAAAACCGTAAGAATTTACTAAGTCCTGATCAGGAAAGACACTGTGATAGGAGCAGAACAGAAGGGGCACTAAAAATAATTCTGGCATTTTGGACCCTGCTAACTTTTTCACATGACTGATTAAGATTTGTTGCATTTCCATGTTACTGTAACCCAGAAATCTGTAATATTTTAACTTCTGGGACACTTACAGATTAGCCAATTATGTATGGCTAATTACAAATTATTTGGCCAATATTTGATCATGTGGATGATAGAAGTTATTGATGTCATCTCAGAGAGTGTGCCTGTAAGCTGTGAAAAATATTACTGATGCTACTGCTCAGTTTATGCTGGCTGAGGGAAATGTGAGAACACTTCACTGAGAATACACTGCATTTTTGCAATGCATCCGAAAGCCAGCAGATGGAGTGTTTCAGTTACGCTGATGAATACAGTTACTCCAAATTTCATCAGAACAGCTGATACCTAACCCTTGCATCACAGCAGTTACACTTTGCCTTTTAAGCAACCAAATGCTTAATAGCTTTGAGATGCAAAACAGCGGTGAAGCAAACCATCTTACATTTACAAATATTATTTCTATACTATTGTGTCCTGGTTTCAGCTGGGATAGAGTTAATTGTCTTCCTAGTAGCTGGTACAGTGCTATGTTTTGAGTTCAGTATGCGAAGAATGTTGATAACACTGATGTTTTCAGTTGTTGCTCAGTAGGGTTTAGACTATAGTCAAGGATTTTTCAGCTTCTCATGCCCAGCCAGCGAGAAAGCTGGAAGGGCACAAGAAGCTGGCACAGGACAGAGCCAGGGCAGCTGACCCAAAATGGCCAACAGGGTATTCCATACCATGGGACGTCATATCTAGTGTATAAACTGGGGGGAGTGGGGGCGGGGGATCGCTGCTCGGGGACTAACTGGGTGTCAATCTGCGGGTGGTGAGCAATTGCAGTGTGCATCATTTGTATATTCCAATCCTTTTATTATTGCTGTTGTCATTTGATCAGTGTTATCATTATTAGTTTCTTCTTTTCTGTTCTATTAAACCATTCTTCCCATTTTCAACCCACGAGTTTTACTTCTTTTCCCGATTTTCTTCCCCATCCCACTGGGTAGGGGGGAGAGTAAGTGAGTGGCTGCGTGGTGCTTAGTTGCTGGCTGGGGTTAAACCACAACATATCGATTGTGAATGCAGTTCTGTATCAAGTATACTTTCTACACATTCACAAGATTTAAGCCAGTTTATGTAAATGTGGTGCAGACAATCTTTTCCCTTGCAAAAATGTGTCTTTTCAATTCTACTGTATCCTTTCTGGAATGGACTATCTTGTTTGTATGTCATACGAATTTTTTCAATTTATATCATATTCAGTGTGCTCTACTCATAGCCTTTGTACTCTTGATTATTTTAGGATAGATCTTCCATGTGTCAACCAACAGAACTTATGATTTATTTAATTTCTGGAGACTAAAATGTGCTTTACCTTAAACATAGAAATACAGTAAAACAGTACAATGGGCAAAATTTACTCTTTGTCCTTCTATTTGTCCCACCTGCCATTTAAAAAATAATTTCTACATAAAAAATGAATCATGCTATGGATCCTGCCAGTAACTGGTCTTAGACACTCAGACAACTCCAGCAGCTGGCCCTGGAAGACCGAGCAACCCCTTGTGCTCCCCGCCCCCCCCAGCAATCTCTCAGTGCACAGGAGCTGGCTAGGACCTCCTGGCACCTCCAGTAGCCAACATACAGACCCTCTGGTCTGTCCCGGATCCAGCTTCCACAGCTGCATCCCAAGCTCTTATTCTACTCACCAGTTACTCCTAGTTGATACTCACTGCCCATCACACACCAATGTATGTTCCCACACACTACACACGCACTTCAGTCTGTCCAGTCACCGTCACCATGGACACATGGATGTCTCACCCTCAGTCCCACCCCAGTTGCTGCACTCAGACCCCAAACACACGCATGTATGGGGTATAGAGAGCATCTCACCCAGGAAAGACTTAGAGATGGAGTTTAATGACAAGACAGGACAGACTGCACTGACCAGGCACAGGGCATGACCAAACCAGTATACTGACCAGCAAACTGCTGACAGGTGACTGGTCCCCTTTATTTTCTTATCACTCCAGTTTTACATATTCGTGCCTCCCCAAACCACCGTGATCCTCCCTTTCCACACCTTTGATTCCTCTCCTAAACATCCAATAACAAGTCTTGCACAATCCCAGCATGCTTTCCTAGAGGTATGCAGAGCAAGGACTCAAGTCTCTGACTGGGGTACTGGGGTTTCTGCTCCTTTGTGTGTGTAGAGACAGGGCAGTTATCATATAAGCTAACACTATGCTTAGGAAATCAGCTCAAAGGTAAGCAAATCTGGCGACAAAACACTTTTTTTTTTTGAGAAGATGCAAAATTTTGAAATTACATTTTGTTCTTAACCGGAATATTGTAAACCTTTCACAGTTTAAAGCAAGAAAGTCTATAAAGACTGATAAATAACCAATAAGATCATATTAGCGATAACTTAGAAATGACTTCCCTATTAGGAGTGCGGCACATTCTAAAGGCAAATTCAACTCTCTCTGGAGGGTGTTCGAAATAAGAATAGAGTTGGATGGAAAGAGAAATGATCAAAATTACAAGACTAACATTTTAATTTTGCATTTCTGCTAGATTTTCCAGTAAAATCTAGAATAACAGCAAAAGCTCTAAACGTCCCATAAAGTGCTTTATAAAGTTCAGAATGGCTAAAAAATAGCAGAGAATCTACATGGGAAACTGACAGAGCCAAATGAGGTAGCTGCCTGTTCCCAAAGCAGACATTTGATTTAATGAATTATTGCTAAAGTGGAAAGAAACATGGAATGATATTTTTAAAGAAACATGAGTGGAAATTTTCTTTATGGATATAATATAATAGTTAAAAAGGAGTCTTGCCCACACTGAAGTCATTCTTGCAAACTTGTGCAAATTACATTTTTAGAACTACGGAAGAGAGAAAAATGTTTCTCAGAACTAACAGCAATTGTTCGAGACTTGTATATTATAACATGTAAATTATTCTTAAATTTTGAAAATGCAAGATTATTTCCATTAGCTACTTAATATATCTCTTCCATGAACAATTAAAATGGAAATCTAGGTTATTTCCATAATTCCTTTGGCTCATAATTAATAAGGCACTATCATCATAAGCAAAAACATTTTGGGGATGAGATCAATGAATTCTAAATGTTCAAAGATGACCCTGCCATTTTCTTTGAGGAACATCATCATCACTGAAATGTTTTAAATAATTTGCCTATTTAGGAAAAAAAAAAAGCCTATCAGCATCAAGGAATTGATACTTGAATTAGAAATCCTTTTACATTATTTAGATGAGACTGCTAATGCCAAGCTAAATGATGTGGAATGGTGAAAAAGCTTGGCTTTAGTAAGTGGTGGATATTTGGTTAATATTCAAAAAGTTTTCTGTTCATTGTGCTTCTTACAAAATAAAACCTCCCGAGTGGTACATTTATATTGCTAACTTGCAGGCCACAAACTCATCTACAAATAAAGTTCTAGTACTACTTTATCCTGATATGTGCCTGAATTTTTATGAAGGAAAAACAGTAATAAATATTGTAGGAAAAAAATCCTTCAGAAATGCAAAGGCTACCTTCTACCTTAAAATTAAAAGTAAGCTTGAAAACTTATCCTAAACGAGTGGTTTTGTTGTTGATGATTGGGGGGGGTGTGTGTGGTTTTTTTTCATTTGGGAGGGAAATGTAGGTTCTCCAAATTAGAAACATAGGGTGCTTTTTTTTTTTTTTTTTTAAACTAGTGGGTCTGTTTAGATTTTTGAACTTACCTGAAAAAATACAAGTACTTGTGGCATTAAGCCCTCACTGGCCCGCAAAAAACCCCACCTTCCAAACAAATAAAGACAGGATCTTTTTAGAGAAGTCAGTCTATAAAGTCCAAAAGTCCCTTTCAATCTTAAAAGTTTTTAATGATAGAAAGAATCATGTTAAGGTATAATTTTCCTTATGTGAGTAACAGTAATTTTATCTGGAGGAATACTTTTGTGAATAAATCTTTTATGCAATACTGAGCAGAAATATTTTTGCAATACAATTTCTAACATGTCAGATATTTGTGTTTCTCTAGTAAATAAATTTCTACTGAGGTTTTGTATAAATTACAGTAGTTACTGTATTCAGAATTTTAATCATAAACCCAAAACTCTGTTTCATCTCAACAAATATTTTGAAAATTAACAGTGATAACATAACAATGTAAGCAACATGTCAAGCTTAACACCATTGAGCTCTCTGAAAAGATTTTCACATTCAGTATTGAATTAAAATGCTGTATCTCCTCTTTATCAAAACAGTAATAGCATAAGAAAAAATATTATGAATAGCACTGTTGAACTCTATTGGTTTTGTGTAGGAAGATCTGAGCTGGATGTCTCTATTACGGTTCATTGGTGGAATTATTATTGGGAGAAAAAGCAAACCAAAAATACTCCTATTATACAGGAGCTTCAAGCCAATTGTTTTTTTCTCTCTCTTTCAAACTGGAGAAGAAGTTGTAGAAAGATAATACTGACAGCAGGTTCACAATCCGGTTCAAAGTTATTCATACTGAAAAGGTCAAATCTTACCCTTTTTTGAAAACAAGTGTTTCTGAAAAAAAGTGTACAGTCCTCATCAAGATTTTATAGGAAGAGAAAATGTTGTTATAGCACAACATTTTATTTTCTCACATATGTTTATGATAATCTGGATGCAGTCAGAGATACAAGTTTTCCTATTATTTAAGCCAATACCAGAAGTTCTTTCCCCTATTCTTTTTTTCCTTCCTTGCATGAGAGGCCATCAATGAGAACCTGTACTGTTCAGTTCGGAGGCATTGTATGCAACAGTAAGGAAAAGAGAAGGCACCTGTGTGCGTATACAGGAAAGTCATCTTGAAAAATACAGATCGATGTATTAGGTTAACAAAAAAGAAATCACAACCCCCAAACCCAACACAATATTTTCTAAAAAAAATATGAAATCTTAAGGAATCTGCAGATCTTATAATGACAGTGACAGCCATCAAAGTGAGCCTGTGTCGTTGTTTAAGCCCAGCCAGTACCAAAGCACCATGAAGCTGCTCGCTCACACCCAGCCCCCGGCCCCGGTGGGATGAGGAGAAAATATAAACAAAAGCTCATGGGTCAAGACAAGGACAGGGAGGGATCACTCACCAATTATGGTCGTGGGCAAAAACACAGACTCAACTTGGGGTGAAAACAAAATTAATTTAATTTACTACAAATCAAATCAAATCAAGAATAATGGGAAGTAAACCCAAATCTTAAAAACACCTTCCCCCACCCCTCCCTCCTTCCCGCCTCACCCCCACTCCCGGTTCTCTCCCTCCTCCCCCCGGCGGCCCAGGGGAACAGGGGGTGGGGGTTGGGGTCAGCTCCCCACACCTGGTCTCTGCCGCTCCTTCCCCCTCAGGGGGAGGAGGACTCCTCACCCGTCCCCTGCCCCAGCGTGGGGTCCCTCCCACGGGAGACAGTCCTTCACCAACTTCTCCAATGTGAGTCCTTTCTGCAGGCTGCAGTTCCTCACAGACTTCCCTGGCGTGGGTCCTTTCCACGGGCCGATCTCCAGTCACAGCCTGCTCCAGTGCAGGCTTTCCCATGGAGTCCCGCCCATCCTGGGGGGCATCCACCAGCTCCGGCGTGGGCTCCTCTCTCCCGGGCTGCAGGTGGGCATCTGCTCCCCCGCTCCCCTCCCTGGGCTGGGGGGGGACAGCCTGCCGTCTCACCACGGGCTGCGGGGGCATCCCCTCCTCCCCCGCTCCTCCTCCTCCCCTCCTTCCTCACTGACCTCGGTGTCTGCAGAGGGGTTCCTCTCACATTACAGTCCCCTCTCCGCTGCAGGTTCCCCTTCTTAAATCTGTTCTCCCAGACGCGCTACCACCGTCACTGACAGGCTCGGCCTGGGCCAGAGGTGGGTCCAACTTGGAGCCATGGAAGCTTCCAGCAGCTTCTCACAGGAGCCATCCCTGCAGCCCCTCCCCTGCTACCAAAACCCCACCACACAAACCCAAATGAGTCTGTAATCTGGTATCACTGATGTGGTATCACTTTAATATAGAGAAGAAATACAGGAGAAATATAGGAGAAACCTATATAAACTGGTAGTTTATTCCATCATTTTTCTCTAAGTTGATTTACAAGAAAATAACACAGAGATTCAGAGACTGATGTAGTCACAATAGATATGATCCATTTATTATTTGGACTGTATCATTTCTTATTCATTATCATTGTGTTGTTGGGAAAGGAAAATAAAACATGGAAAGGTGGTCCCTAGAACACGTCATGATGGAGCTAAATTCTGCCTGTTCAACTGCAGCTTCAGTTAGTTCATCCAAAAGGTTTTTGTAGGTTGCTGTAGGTTTAAGAAAGGAAGTGATTTCTGAAGAAAGGGCTTCAGTATCTTTTTTAATCTTAGAAATGGTAGAACTAGAGAAATTATACCATGAGAGAAAATTCAGTGGCTGTAATTTCATAATCACATAATTTAGTTATAGTTATTAGCATCTAGAACATGACTGCTTGTATGCCTATGTAATGTAATTGTGGGAATTCTTTTCTTTCCATTGAGATAGCTCATCTTGCATTCTTAGTAAATTCATGTGCTAAGTATTTTCTTACTTCTACGGAACACACTGGTTAAATTGAATGTGCTTTTGGAACTTTACAATGTATACCTCTCTTCTTTTAATATTCAAGGATTAGGCAAAATAATCATTCCAGAGCATTCTATCTGAACTGTCTGACCTACCATTTAATCACTCCATCTTTTGATATATCCCATTCTTACTTATCTCCTTTAAGTTGCCTCCTTTCATTCAGTCTCACATTGTCATTGCACATTTTTTTCTGGTTGTTCCTGTATTCTTTCTGTTTATGAATGCAGTTGAACAGTTATCAGCTGTCTTACACCAATGTAACTTGCTTGGCTTCATTGTTTTTATTCCAATGCGTGCCAGGGGAGGATATGATTTAGCGTTTCAGGGGAAGAACTTACAGGTACATTGATTCAAAATAACAGCATTACATGAATTTTGTGGCATCACTCCCTTTTTTTTTTAAATTTTAGATCATTGTTTCAATATAGTTGAGATGTTATTCAGATAAACAGAGATGTCCAGGGTGCCTTCTGTTGTTTTTTTTTTTCCTTTAATTTTAAACCAGTTACTTTTAATTTAGAAGTGTGTTAAATTAAATCAAGCTATGTTCTGTTTCACCCACTGTCATTTTCTCAAAAGCTTTTTTATGGTCTTTGTGAACATCCTCCTGGCCTTTTCCATTTTTGTATCTTTCAAATTATTTCACCACTGTAAAATTCTGATACCCCTTCCTTTACCCTTTTCCAAAATGATTAGGCATTTAAAAAAAAAGAAAAGAGAGTTGCACTAGACTGTACTTTCTCTCCATTCTAAACATGCCACACAACTTACAGTCTAATATGGATAAGTAAACTTTCTAAAGTATTCTGTGTTCATAGGGAGTTAGAAAGATGAAATTCAATTTTTGCCTTGTTCATAGATGGCTATAAGCTCTTCAGAAGGGATAGGCAAGGAAGGAGTGGTGGTGGAGTAGCCCTGTATGTTAGGGAGTGTTTTGATTGTCTAGAGCTCAATGATGGTGATGATAGGGTTGAGTGTTTCTGGCTAAGAATCATGGGGAAGGTCAACAAGGCAGGTATCATTGTGGGAGTCTGTTACAAGCCACCCAAGCAGAATGAAGAGGCAGATGAAATATTCTATAAAAGCAGCTGGGAGCAGTCTCACAATCACTAGCCCTTGTTCTAGTGGGGGACTTCAACTTACCAGATGTCTGCTAGAAATACAATACAGTGGGGAGGAAACAGTCCAGGAGGTTCCTGGAGTGTGTGGAAGGCAGGTTTCTGACACAGCTGGCAAGGGAGCCAGTGAGGGAAGATGCCGTGCTGGACCTGTTGTTTGTGAACAGAGAAGGACTTGTGGGTGATGTGATGGTTGGAGTCCATCTTGAGCATAGCAATCACGAAATGATAGTTTTCGATTCTTGGAGAAGTAAGGAGAGGGGTCAGCAGAACTGATATCTTGGACTGCCAGAGGGCCTGCTTAGGAGACTGGCTGACAGAGTCTCTTGGGAGGCAGTCCTGAAGGGCAGAGGAGTTGAGGAAGGCTGGACATTCTTCAAGAACAAAATCCCAAAGGTACAGGAGCAGGCCGTCCCCTTGTGCTGGAAGATGGGTCGGTAGGAAAGAAGACCAGCCTGGCTGAACAAAGAGCTTTGTCTGGAACTCAGGGAAAAAAGGAGAGCTTATGACCTTTGGAAGAAGGGACAGGCCACTCAGGGGGACTAAAAGGATGTTGTGAGGTTATGCAGGGAGAAAATTAGAATGGCCAAAGCCCAACTAGAACTTAAATCTGACTAGTGCTGTAAAAGACAATAAAAATGTTTCTATAAATACATTAGCAACAAAAGGAAGGCTAAGGAGAATCTTCAACCTTTATTTGATGCGGGGGGGAAACATGGTGACAAAGGATGAGGAAAAGGCTGAGGTACATAATGCCACCTTTGCCTCAGTCTTTAATTGTAAGGCCAGTTGTTCTCAGGGTACCCAGCCCCCTGAGTTGGAAGGCAGGGACAGGGAGCAGAATGAAGCCCCCATAATCCGAGGGGAAATGGTTAGCAACCTGCTACACCACTTAGACACACAGAAGTCCATGGGGCTGGATGGGATCCACCCAAGGGTACTGAGGGAGCTGGCGGGAGTGCTTACCAAGCCACTTTCAGTAATTTGAACAATTGAACGTCCCCTGGCTAACCAGGGAGGTCCCAGTTGACTGGAGGTTAGCAAATGTGATGCCTATCTACACAAAGGGCTGGAAGGAGCACCTGGGGAACTACAGGCCTGTCAGCCTGACCTTGGTGCTGGGGAAGGTTGTGGAGCAGATCATCTTCAGTGCCATCACACAGCACGTACAGGACAAGCAGGTGATCAGGCCCAGGCAGCACGGGTTTATGAAAGGCAGGTCCTGCTTGACTAACCTGATCTCCTATGACAAGATGACCCGTTTGGTGGTTGAGGGAAAGGTTGTGAATGTTGTCTATCTAGACTTTAGTAAAGCCTTTGTCACTGTTTCACACAACATTCTACTGGAGAAACTGGCTGCCCATGCCTTGGACGGGTGTACTCTTCGCTGGGTAAAAAACTGGCTGGATGGCTGAGCCCAAAGAGTGGTGGCAAATTAAGTTAAATCCAGTTGGCAGCCAGTCACAAGTGGTATTCCCCAGGACTCAGTACCGGGGCCAGTTCTGTTTAGTATCTTTATCAATGATCTGGACGAGGGGATCAAGTGCACCCTCAGCAAATTTGCAGACGACACCAAGTTGGGCAGGAGTGTTGATCTGCTTGAGGGTACGAAGGCTCTACAGAGGGATCTGGGCAGGCTGGATCAATGGGCTGAGGTCAATTGTGTGAGGTTCAACAAGGCCAAGTGCCGGGTCCCGCACTTGGGTCACAACAACCCCGTGCAGTGCTACAGGCTTGGGGAAGAGTGGCTGGAAAGCTGCAGGGCAGAAAAAGACCTGGAGGTATTGGTCGACAGCCGGCTGAATGTGAGCCAGCAGTGTGCCCAGGTGGCCAAGAAGGCCAATAGCATCCTGGCTTGTATCAGAAATAGTGTGGCCAGCAGAAGCAGGGAGGTGATTGTTCCCCTGTATTTGGCACTGGTGAGGCCTCACCTCAGGTACTGTGTTCAGTTTTGGGCCCCTCACTACAGGAAAGACTTTGAGGTGCTGGAGTGTGTCGAAAGAAGGGCAATGAAGCTGGTAAAGGGTTTAGAGCATAAGTGTAATGAGGAATGGCTGAGGGAACTGGGCTTGTTTAGTCTGGAGAAAAGGAGGCTGAGGGGAGACCTTATCGCTCTCTACAACTACCTGAAAGGAGGTTGTAGCAAGGTGGATGTTGGACTCTTTTCCTGAGTAGCAAGCAATAGGACAAGAGGAAATGGCCTCAAGTTGCATCAAGGCAGGTTTAGATTGGATATTGGGAAAAATTTCTTCACCAAAAGGGTTGTCAAGCATTGAAACAGGTTGCCCAAGGAAGTGGTTGAGTCTCCATCCCTGGAGATATTTAAAAGACGCGTAGATGTGGCACTGTGGTTTAGTGGTGGACTTGGCAGTGTTAGGTTAATGTTTGGACTTAAGATCTTAAAGGTCTTTTCCAACCTAAACAATTCTGTGATTCTATGATTCTAGATGGTGCCATAATAAACATCATTAATAATGTACTTCTACTCACCTCCTTACTACCGTCTGTACCAACATGTTATCTTTAACCCTGATGTGCTGCTCAATTTACGGTCTTTAAAAGGCTTTTGTGAAGGACTTTGTCCAAAGATTTTTAGGCATTCAGATAAGTCATAGCTATTGTTTTTCCTCTGTGACACTATTTTGATGACTCTGTAGTCTTCAGACACAATTTTTGTTTGTTTTTCTTGTAGTCCAGGTTGTGTTAACTTGCTCCATTGACTGGATTGTGCTTTTCTGAATGACATGACTTTCATGATTGTTTTCATCAGTTCTCCAAAAGCTGAAGTATCAATAGCCCTTTAGTTACCAGTTTTCCTCAGTAATCTTGCGAAAATGATAATGCTATCTAATTCATTGCATCTTAACTGTCTATTTAATTTGAAAATTAAAATTAAGAGAGAATTTTATACCAATCTGCCTGCAAAACAAATAAACTGAATAATATATGACTGGTTTTTTTGCTTTCTATTTCTGAAAGTGAAGGGGTGGAGTGAGGGGCATGGAAGATACCCAGTGAGCCTGTTTTGAATGGAGGTCTTCCAAATCTAATGTAAATGTTCTGATTACTATTAAAGTCCTTACATCCAGATCCTGCAAAAACTACAACTCACAGTCCCCTCCTTGTCCTGTCTCATTCTAAATATATTTTAATTGCAATAATGAAACAAATATTTTACAGTGTGTTTTGTACTATAATAAAGGAGAAAAAAAAATACTAGTGGCAGAAAAGAAAAGCACATTTCATTCAGAAGTGTTCTGCTGATTCTGCAGATAGGACTTTCCTGTCCTTTATTTTGGAGAATTATTATAGGCTTTTTGTTAATGAGACATTTACAGATGTTTGAAGGGCAATGTACTTTATAGATAGCATTATGTAGAGCTGTAGTGGCTTTCCTTCTCTTTTTTTCCTAAGTCTTGATCTTCAGGTGGTATGGCTATCTTAGCTCAAAGTCAATGTAGCTGTGTCATTCTGTAATCATTTAGGTCTGATCCTCATGAGTTAATGATATGATGTACAAACTCCATTCTCCAACTTTTTATATAAATGTTTTGCCATAACGAATCCCAAGAAACATTAAGTTAAAGAAAATTAAAGAGAAAAGTGGCCAGGAATGTCATAATTTGTGAACCCAGTAACAACTCAGTGTAAAATCCATAAGTGTTCTTTCATCTTTCTTGAGCTCATTAGCTGTAATAATCTTCCTGATTCTGGGTCACTCATTGAAGTGTAAAACTCACAGGGATATGATTATATTTACCTGTTGTTAAGACTTAATTTTTTTTGACATCTAGGAACTGATGAGAAGGGTAACTGTAGCTAATGTTTCTGCATTATTCCCTAGGCATTTTGCAAATCTTGTAACTCGGCCACATAGAACCTTCCAGCATGTTTCTCTACAATATCTCAATGTCATCTTCCTTTGTAGCAGGTAATGCAAGCCACAGGAAGGTTACTAGCTTAAGTAGGCAATAAATTCCCATAACATGAAGTTTAAAAGACAGATCAAGAGGTGTTTTCTCTGATGATATGTTTTAAAAACAACTACTCTTGACAATCAATTAATATTTTCTTTTATCTTATTCCTAAAACTACTTATCTCCACTTTTGTTTCATTTTAAACAGTAATCTGAGGGAAGATTAGAGAAATAGTATTTAAACAAATTGTCAAAAAATGCAGAAAAAAATTGAAGCAGAAAATAGTATACAATTTATTGCAATGAAAACTTGAGTAAGAAATGAATGCATGCAGAAGCTAGGAGCAAATACTGAAAAAAAATAAAAAAAATGGAGTAACTGAATGAAGCAAATATTTAATGAAACAAAAGTAGCAAAAATGAAAGCAGATAAGCTTACCAAGACATTAAAATATTGTCCATCACACAATGATAGAAATACAGTATTGTTTACAATTTTCCCCTTACATGGGAATTTTAGTATCTCGTGTCCTAAGTAACATTAATTATCAAAGGTAAGGATATACAGAAACGTTCAATAAGTAATATAATGTTATTTTAATTTTTCTTCTGTTGTTACACAGTACATTAGGAAAATTCAATGAGAATATTTGTGCAAAAACACTTGTAAAGGAATGCATTTTAATGATGGCACAAATAGGGTGCTCTGTTATTTCAAAAACTGAGATGTATTTAGTTTTAAGTACAGTACTTAACACTCAGAAGGAAATCTGTTAAGCAGACTGGTGTTACCTGCTATTTTTTCCAAAGTATGGGTTTAATATAAAATTGGGACCTTCAATGTTTATGGATTTTAAATGAAAATAAAATCTATATCTTATATCTTTATAAAAACAGAAGCTTTAATTGCTTGTGAATTGCAAGAAGCAAGTTGTTTTGATTTACTCCTGCTTACAGGAAAAAAAATCAATTCATAATTTCATAGAGGCATGAACAACTCTTTAAATAGATTATTTCAATTATTCTTGCTGTTTATTACTCCGCATGGGATCATTAACCCTACAAACATTTAGGATTACAGATTTACGTAAGCAAAGTATTAATCAAATCTACATGCAAAGCAGACCAGAATGCCTCATGTTGAGAATGTGCTTAATTGTTTTGCTGAATAGGACCATCTAGGAAGACGTTACCCACAACGAATGATTTATCTTTGACAAAATGTTGTAAAGAAAAAATACAGAGTTTTATGAACTGTTGATAAGGTAATAAAGTACAATGAAAGGAAGAAAGTTAAATCTTCTGTTTTTCTCCATTCTGAACATAATTTTGAAATATACCTCAATGTTATTAAATTATATGTTTCATTAGATGGATAGGGTTGGGGTTTTTTTCATTGTTTTATAATTTCTGCTGGACTACGATGGGGGGGGCAAGTGAACAATCTTTGCAAAGTTGTTTTGTGAACAGAATTGTAAAGTGTAAAAAGGAAATAAGATCTAGAGAAAGTGTCCTGTATTTTCTAAATAAAATCTAAAAATATATTGATTATTCATGTAAGTGAACAGTCTGATTCTTATCAGGAGCTGCCTTATTTGCAGCATTTCTGAATATTAGGACACATCCTTGGGTATCTAATCTCCTATTTCAAAGCACTGCTAATGGATGGGTTTCATTTGGTGTTTAATACATTAAGTCCTGTGTCACTTAAAAAAAAATCACAATTAAAATAAATTCTTATTTCCTCTTTAAGTTCTTATAAGCATTTTTCAGACAAGTACAAATGCAGTGTGCGCTAGCATGATTCTTTCTGAAGGTAGGCTCTTGGAGTTGTCCCCATGATTTGTTTTGGTTTTGCAGTACTGAAAAGTCCTCTCTGAATTTTCTTATTGCCCCTATGCTGAACTTTCAGAGAGCTTTAATGAACTTTTAAGCTTTGAATGCAGCCGCAGAATCCAGTCAGAGAGATATTCAGCTTCTTGAAATGAAGATCTGCTATTTTTAAGCTTTCTGGTGAGTTCTAAGAGTTACCCTATTAATCAACCCAAATCATGGTAACAATGTTTAGCCTTGATATACCACTTCATATTACATATTCAAAGAGCCTTTCCAATATTAACAATTACATTGTGTTAGTAGCACACAGTTACAGCCTAGCAATCTGGATTTTTGAATGCACTGAGCAGCAGTTACATTCCCTCCCCACAACATAAATAGTATGCAGTTTGCTGCAGTAATTGAAAAAAGTCAACACGTTCTTTACATACAAGAAGTAAGTGCTATTTTTTAAAAGTTGTTAGGTTCACTGTGCATTGATTTCAGCTTATTACACTCCATTAATAACTTAGTCACATCCCTCAAATTACAAAGTAATTAAGAGAAACAGAAAAATATAATTACCTTTTGTTTGAAAATTCTGTAATTTCCATGCAGACTGGGTAAATTATTCATACTGGGTGTGGATTCCATTTTCATTTCACTGCACTGATAGCATAATCACATAGTCCTAATTATAGAGATAGTAAATAAGAGAGAAAAGAATATACCACTCCTCACTCCTGTAGAAACTTCTGTTGGCACACTAAGTGCTAATTAAAATTCATTATTGCATCACATTTTGCACAGATACAGAAGTTTTGTAACAAAAAGAAGAGAAGATATTTTGTGTGGGAAGGAGGAAGACAGAGGGTTACTGTTAAGATGTTTTTCAGTGAGTACTATTTTTCCTCTCTAGCCCTTGTTCGAATGCTTACGGTTATTCCCTTAAAGCTATTCCTGTTGCTTACTGGTGTAACGTGAGCTGGGATGCTCTAAAAAGAAACCCAGTGTAGAGTGTTCATTTGTACCAGCTGCAGAGCTGATACAATTTTCACCATGTTTTTCTTAAAGAGCTGGTTAAGCAGTACTGCCACTACACACTGTTCTCTCCCTCTTCACTGCCGTCTCTCCATCAACTCCACCCTGTGCACATAAAGGTCTGATTCTAGGATTTGAGACTCTGTCCTGGGATTCCCTGCATCTCCCTCTCCTACAGAGGGAGAGAGCAGCTCAGCAGCCTACTTACCTTCTGTACCTCTTGCAGCTGGGAGAAACCTGTTATAGGGAGAGGGAGATAAAAAAAACAGCTTGATGCTTCTGCCATTGCCAACAAGAAGTGATGGCTTCAGTTAGTACTGATGGAAAATGCTGACAGATTTCTTGCAATCCTGGCCATCTTGCATTCTTCTGTGCATACTACAGTGATGGCAGCAATGATGGCAACTCTGTGTTGTAATGTGCAGGTAGGAAATGGAGACCAGATTTTGAGTATGCACTACTTGGCTACCTGGCCCTCATCTCTTTCAGGAAAAGCAAAGGAAAAGAAAGGACTGTGAACCTTACAGGTTTAATTACAAGTAAGTACTGAGGATTCTAAGCAATTGCCCAGTTTTGCCTGATTTTACTCCTGTCCTTGTCTTGCTTGGGAAGAAAAAAGGCATTAATATAATAATTGGAAAGGACTAAAATGCAGATGTATCTTAGGCAGGATTCTTTCACTTGACATTAGGCACTTGCAGAGCCAGTGTCTAAGTTGATCTAGGTATTTAAATCTGTGTTATAGCCAACCGAGACTACACGGAATCAGTTTATTTGATTACAGTCTGATGTATACGACTAAGTGCCGCTGAATCTGTTGTCCAGCACTCCACTGATAATAACAGGAGCCTTGCTGTTAGGACATTGTAAACACCCACATTTAATCAAATTTTGCTCTTTGTATCTCATTTGTAAGCAGATGAAAGAAGAATAAATGTCAGTAGTGGAACATAAGGATGACTTAAACCCCTGGACTGCATTCAGCAGTTAGATGGTTCTGGATACACTGGCAGAGGAGTCACTGGACATACAATTACAGCTGGAAAACAAATCTGCTTTTACAGAAACAGAATATAGAGGTTTGCAAATTTGGCTTTCATCCTAAGTAACAACTTAATGAGAGCTAAGACAGCTAGAAGATAAGAGCATGAGGCTGACTTGCAAGTAACCTATGTCCAGTACTCTGCAGGACACATAAACTGGGAGAACACAGAGAACGAGGACTTGAAGTCAAATTTTGAATAGCCCAGTAAAAACTGTGAACAGTTAGTTACTACATGAGATGCCACTTTTAGTTGGACCAGAAGTTCGTGCTGGCATTAAGAAACCTTAATAAAAATATATTTGGATATACATTCAAAGAAGATTTAATTTAACAAATTTTAATTATATGGCAAAAACAAAAATGAAGTTATATCCAAACATTCCATTCAATTCTGCTTCCAGCTGCACCAACCATCACTGAGCAGACAGTGCCACACAAGATGGTCAGATCTCCTCTGAGACAGGTGCTTTGATTCAGTCAAAACTTTTTGTCTTGGTGCAGTCTTTTACCATGCCCCACTCTTCTGGGTTTTTTTTACCAAAACTCAATCCAAATTCCATGTACTTGCCTCAGACTGAGCACGATGAAACTATACACTGCGCATTTATAGTATGATTCTGCTTGTCAGATAGCAGGATCAAACGATGCTGTTTCTGTTGTAATCTAGGGACTAAACACAGATCTTAAAATATACTCCCCTGGTAGTAAACAAAGTTGCCACCTGTGTCCTTAAGGTTTCTACTGGTATTGTGGCTGGTGTCTTCAAGACACCCAGATCTTCCTCAAAATTGCTGTGAGAAAATATTCACAACCTTTGAAGGAAGTCTCTGTGGGTTCTTCTTGAAGGACTTGTATTGCAGTCCTTTTTTGGATTCCCCAAATCCCACTTTCTGCAAGAAGTAAATACTTTAATCTTGATATACAACAATGCACTCTTTGACTTTCTAAACTACTAGAAAGTCTTCCTTCTTATGAACAACTCCTATACCTTATGCAGGATGAGACTGAGCATTTCCTTATCACAGTGGCCAGTGGTGTATTAGAATGAACATTTTATTTTCCTAAAGAAGTATTAGAGGTATGTGCTTTGCCTGCCTTAGTATCTATCTATCAGTCTATCTGTTTTGTGGCATTCACACGCAGACATGTATACTGACATCAAATGTTTTCATAATGCTACCTATGAAAAAGGCAGTCTCTGTATTAGTCTTTGTTCTGTTATAAGCAACATTTTCAATTAATCCAAAGAAGCAGGGAATCAGTGACCAACAACACAATAACCTGCCTTTGGTTTAGGAAAAAAAAGATTTAAAAAAAATGGCTCCCTTAATATTTATACCAAGGTGCCAGAAAGATCAAATGCTTATTTTTTTAATATTAAAATAAAAACAAAGTACACAGTTTTTAAAGATTTACAAAAATAGTGCCTCCCACCTGAAAATTTTGTTAGGTAAGACACTGCTATTATCTAATATTTAGTAACGAGAATACGACTGATTCAGCCTGAGAAAGACACAAAGGTCTCTCTTCTTGTTTGGAATTGAACAAGCTTTAATACTCAACTGAGATTCTTTACTACTGAGAATGTCTCAATGCAGTAGAATTTGTTTCAAATAGCTTTCCTGTTAGAGCTAGTTTGTCATGTCAGAGGGGATGATTATTCATGATAAGCCAGTGGCACTATTACTATCAATTTTTTAGAAATGGGGGGGTATTGAGTAATTTCAGAAATATTAGCTACTGAAAGCAGACATCAGTACTGCAGAATGGATGAGACACTTGGAGTAACAGTTGCCAAAAGGTGAAATAAGCTAAAACCAGGGAGCACATCAATTAAAGATGTAAAGTCACATAATTTAATAGAAAATTATGTTTTGCTTACTTCATAAGAAAAGACACAGGCCCCTGCTGAGTATTAATGCCTAGGAGAGAGAAACTGAATGTCCAAGACTATGCCTTGGGCTATTATATAACAAATCATCATTAAGTCTCAAGAAATAATTAGCGCCATTTTTTTTGGTGCCGATATAAGATGAAACTCAAGAAGAAAGACTCACACTAGACATCTACGTTTTTCCCATGCATAAAGTGTTTGCATAGGAATAGTAATAGTGTAATAGTATGTAAGAGGCGTTTGTGAATGATTAATACCTAGTGCATTTACTAAAGTCTGTCCAAATTCCAATCTGTAGATACTGCAAAAAGCAAGTAATATGCCAAATTCCTTTGCCCCTTACAAATGAACATGAAGATATTTAACCAACAATAAAATCTCAGTATTTACAAGAATAATTTATTCACATAGAATGGTATAACTGTTGTCTCAAACAGTTTTACATGCCAAGTTAAACTACGCCATCCAAGTCAGAACTATTTATCTAAATATTTTTGCTTCCCATTTCTGCAACTTCAGTGCTGTGCTGTTTGCCTTTATTGGTTTTCTTTCCATCATTAAAAGTTTTTATATATTCCTTTTCTACAGAAATTCTTCAGTCTGGCTTTTCATGTAACCATTTTGTCTAACTTTGTTCTGCACCCCAAGTTTGGGTGACCCAGCATTAGAAGATGTTGTTGGCAGGAATATGGAAATGGGTAACTGGTCAGTTCTGGAGAACAAATGGGTTTTTCTTTGATGCTGGGACGGAGTGGTTGGGTTTTTGTTTGTTTCTCTGTTATTTTCAAGGGAGGAAGGAAAGGAAGACACCACTGATTGATACCATTAAATATTTATTCCTCTTTCTCCTTTCTGCAAATGGTCACAATGTAACTCCAGGTTTTAACTAGCCAGGCAGAGAGAAAATTCAGCTTTTCTTGATGGTGTTGACTCTACGTGGTGATTTTTATCTCACTTGGTAGACTGGCAAAATCAGCTGCAGTGAATGAATCAGTTAATGTGCTCTCCCTTGTGCCTTTCTCTGTAATTCACTGTCATAGTAAGGACAGCTGCCCAGGGAAGCTGCTTATCAGCTGAAGTGTAATACCTAGTTATTCACATGAACTCCCAACTTTTTACCATAATATGCTGGGCTCCTCCTTGACAGCTTGAGGTATGCAGTTCATTCGACTGCCTCTACAATGAAGCAGATTGTCTCTGGAAAGGACCAGGATAAATATATAGAATACTAGCAACAGCTTCAATGGTCCTGGGACCATTGGGACCAAAATAAAATCTGAAATAGCACTTGACTATATTGCTTGGCTCTATAACTTTTTAGCATTGTTCTCTCTATTAAATGTTCTAAAAAATTAGGTCATTTCAAGAAGCTATCAGTTCCAGAAAGTTGAACACCTTTGTAGTCCTCCTGTTGTAGACTAGTATTGTCAGCAGTTTTATCACCTTTTCTAGAAAATTTTTCATGACTTTGCAGTAATTTCCAATGTATAGAGAAGTAGACCTTCTCTGTTTTTCTTTTTAGCCAATTATTTTATTTGTTAAATACTATATATTTTTGAGTAAAACCTTCCAGTGGTGATGTTTGCTTTTTAAATAGAAATAATTAGTGGGAATTAATGTAATATAAACAATATTGATAATACTAAATTTATTGTTTTAGTGATATCAATAAATGAGGTCTCATTAAAAAATCTTACAAACTGACATAGCTCCATGATTAAAGATGCTCTTCTTTTTATCCTATTTTTGATCTTGCCTCAGTCTATACTGCTTCAACTGACTACTGAAATTTATATTATGGCTTATGAAAAAAAAATTTATGACATATAGAAAGAAGTATATGGTAAAGATGTTAATACTTTGACCTACTGCAAATTTAGAAATGTACAATGGGAATTCATTCAAAATTAAAATATTAACAGAACTGACAATATCTGAGAAATTACCTCTGCATTCAGACACATGAACGCATTAAAAAAAATCATAACAGTCTGTAGATTTATAGATGAGAAGAATAATTTTTCTTATTGTAAAAGGCTGCTGCAATAAAATATTACTTTTTTAAGAAAGTTTATGAGTAAATGAAGACAGAATTAATTTATGTTTTTAAAAAAGATCTATGGTAGTTCTTGAGGAAACCCTATTACAACATACATTATTTTAAGAAGTGGACATAAAACATTGTTCTTCAAAAGACTATTACTGACTAAACTTTCTGGTTGGTCTAGTGTTCTTTATGTCTGGAGGTTTTGGTGTGTTTTATTTTACACAAATCCTAAATACCTCAGTACGAACACTTCAGTTTAATAACCTATCATTAAAATCATAAACAGATTTACTACAAACGCTGTGGTAATACCTGTTAAAAGTTCAAAAAATAAAGGGATATGAGATAAAATTTGCTTAAAATCTGTAGCTTGATATGAAATTCCTAATTCATAAAATCTGACTTCAAAAAGAAAAATATGTAGAAATAGAATGCTTGAATATCTACCATTGACAATCATTAGTTTCCAAGTTGTTTAAATTGTTCTCCCTTCACTTTTAAAAACTGTGTCAGAAACTGTTCCATAGCATCAAATCCTTTGTGATAAGTTCTTCTGACCTCTCTGCATTCACTTGACCCTTATATAGTCTGTGGCTCTTTGATTTTGGAAGAAGTGGTGGCATTTTTTCATTATTATATGATCTAGAAAATGAAAAACAGAACACCCCCCCCAGTGTGCTATATTGTCACAACTGTGTGTTTCTCTATGTGTCTACTCATGGAAGGACATTTTTTGCTTTACTCTATAGTGATCTTCACCGTATTTTCTCTTTTTAACTTCTGTTCCACTTGCGCATCTTCAGAAAAGCTGTATTTGCTAATACATTCACTAAAGGGGTTGTGATCCTGCCTATTTAATTCGACTCTGTCTGCTATTTAACTCAAAAAGTTTTGTCACTGTTTGGAGTAGATCAAAGACTACTGTTGGGTTTTCCAACTGCTGCTTCCCTTTATTCTGAACACATCTTTAATTTTGCTGCCCTCTGGTAGTTTAGGCTGTTGTAGAGCACATGGAGTGCATTTGGTACAATGGTACCAAATAGATGTTTCACTGAGAATGGCAAAGTTTCAGAAGCATAAAACGTTAGGTAGATTTTTTTTTTAATCCCAAGTTTATAGCAGAGTTTCAAAGGTCTGAATTTTCATGTGGTCTAAAGCAAAAAGGGTTTTGTTTTTTAAAAATTACATCTCTTCTCAAGGTAAACCCTGTGAGTAAATGAGAAGAATTTCTAGGTTGTTTACATCAGAAGCAATCTAAGCTGCCATAGAAGGTTGTCTGTTATTTTTTGAAGGGAAACAATACAGGAAGACCGTCTGCAGTAGTGTACAGTAAATACTGAGTCATTCCTGTGTTCAATTTCTATTGGCAGAAACTTAAAACAGAGCCTTAATTTTCTCCTGATTTTCCAGCACTAAGTCTTCAAAGTCTTTTCTAATCTTGTTGAAGTCACTTCAAACCAGCATCATATTTATTTGATAATGTTTATTTACTATCTGAATACTTACTGGAACTTTTTTCATCATTCTGGGTTTTCTTCCCCCTTCTCCTCCCTCCCTTTTTGAGTTTGACTAAATCTATGGTGTTTTAGAAGGATTATGGAAACTGGTTTGGTTTTTTTTTTCTCCAAAGCTATATACTAATTTCAACAGGTTACTTAGATTTGCAATAATCTGTTCTCTGTCACTTATCTTGAATTACTGCAAGATTTCCAACTACCAGATGTAACGTACTGTAATTGTGTTTTTCTTTTTTTTTTTTCTTCACTAGATTAAGTCTCTGTGTGAATTTCATTACAGGGGTCCATATCCCAGATCCTAGATTTTAATGAACCAGCTATATAATAGCAGAGGTTTACTGTGTATGCCGATGGGCTTTGAATTTAAGGAATTCAAGTCAGCATTATATTGACTATTCTGCTGTTACATTACAATTAGTGTGAAAACTGTAATTAAGGTTTTTGGACATTTGAACTTTAATTTAAAAGTGTAGTAATAGACATTTCTTAATTTCTTCAGAAGTTACTTTTGTTTTAACTTTTTTGCTTAAAAAGGGTATTTGCTTATATTCCACTAGCACCAAGAGTGAAGACTCTTGAAACATCTTATTGTGTGACTGTTTCCCTTTTTTAAGAATTCTGATATTTACCATTTTCACAGTATTATTAATTAATTATTCTGCTGTGGACAACTTAATTTAGTCTTTTTTATTTTTTTTAACAAATACAACTTTTTAAGCCCTGTTATCTACTTATATCCTAGAGACCCACAAACCTGTACTTTGCAGCAAAATCTTTTCTCTACCAACACTTAAAATATAATAAGAAATAAATACAACAGTAATGAAGCTCTAAAATCAATATATTTCATGGATTCAACCAAATGGTAAACTACTTCAGAAGTTTTAGTTTGATCTGCTATTGCAGTGGTTGTATAATTCTTTCAACAACTCATCTTTACATTGGAATCTCTGTTCATATCTTTTCCACAGAGTAAATTTCCCATGTAAACAAATATGAAATCTGCATTAATTAATTTTCAGTCATACTTTTTATATGGTATTCTCTTTAGGGCTGCTGGGAAGATTCCTGGATCAATTTCTGGTTGTATGCTGGTTACTTTTCACTTTTCAAGTGGAAGAACTGCAGGAAGAGTAGGGAGAAGAAGAAAAAAGAGTGCAGGTTCAGAGTACTAATGAAGGCGCTTTTCACAATTGATTCTCCTAAAATGAGGAAGTCATAGCTCAAAATGTTTATTTTTAAACACAGAGAGAGAAGCAGGGTGGCCAAATGCCACTGAGGCCAGAAATTCTATTATTTGAAATCCAAATGTTCTTTAAAAACCCAAAACACCTTTAATATTTATCTGCAATCTCTCCAAACATAAGAAATCTTATTTCCCTACAAGTCTGGCAGTGCTAGCATGTGTGACGGGTTTTAAATATGGCAGGCTTTCAATCCCGGAGAGGATTTTTAATTCATTCTGTGATGAGCTTCCAAATGTCCTCTCTTGTTTTTATGTCTAGTTCAATTGCCCAGATGTTTGTCACATCTAAAAGATTACCCTTTTCTGGCTGCACGAGCAAGGAGGCAGTTATTTTGGAACAGATGATCCCTTGTCTACAAAGCATTTGAGATATTACATGAGGAATAGGAGAGAAGTAGTGAAATATCCTTAGAAGAGAAGTTAATTACATACTGGGGATAAAATCTTGAGTGTATTTCAGCTGACTTTGTTGAAATAAGACTTTAATCTGTGGTGGTGGTAGTAATGCTTTTAAAATAGAAGCAGAAGACTATTCGCCGTCGAAGAGTTACATACAAACCAAAGTAATTAAGTGCCTAACGGTAAGGGAAAAAAACCCTATATTTTCCTGTGAAAGTGACAATCTTCTGTTGAATGACTTACAGGGTGGTAGATTTATGTTACATCGCTTTTAAAGTTCCTTAAAGACTGACGACACTACTGAAGTTAAAGCCTTTTAGTTTTCAGTTATAGGAAATGACTAACAGTTTTCTGTTGTAGAACAAGAAATACACACAATGACAATAAATATTTATTTCAATATATGTAACAAAAAAGTTGTGGATGCTTTTGTTAAATGAGATGTAGTCGTTTATTTTGCCACCTTGCCATTTTAAGCCTTCTGCTCCTCAGGATGCATTCCATGTGAACATGAGCCATCTTGCTGTTTTTAGACTTTATGTTTCTTAAAAGAAGAAACATGCTCAATGTTGACATGAGGGGGCAGAATCTTTTGTCCCTCTTCCAGTTTTCACAGCTGAGACAAGTGGAAGACAACACTAAAATATTTCTGAGCCTCTTTCAGAAAAGGTGGCTGAAACAGAGATAAGAAATTACTCTTTGGAGGAAAAACAGTACTTCCATAAAATTCTTCAAATGCAGTGATAATTACTTTACAGTGATAGCTTCTTTTTGGCTGGTATTCTGTACCAGTTCCACTGAGTTTGTTATAGGGTTTCCAGCCAACCCTACCAAATGATTGGAAAAGTCATTTTGGCACCTTGTTATAGCTTATGCAAGGGCAAGACAATCTATCTTACCCAATTATTTGCAAAGAAGTATAACCATCTTTTCTCATAACCTTAAAATGATACAAAACATAGATAAAGAAAGAGTCTTAAAACAAGCTTCTTTTGAACACTTTATAATGTCTACATATTGGCACAATTTCCAGTAAGCTGTGCAGAGAATAAGCATTCAAATATCTTGTTTGTGAAAGCAAATGATTTTAAGAACAAACTGAAATGAAATGGCAATCTAGTTAAGAAATCCTAAATTTCTTGGAACTCAGCTGATTTTCACAGAGGCGCTACAATGGTGTTCTTCTTACATTGTGCACTTCACAAACACAAGATTTTTGTGGTTTTTTCAAGGCTTTGTTAGGCATGTCTGGAATTTCTCTAGACTAAAGAAAACAGCCTAAAATCAAGGAAATAAGCATTGTATGTAAAAAAAAAGAATGATTGACAAAAATAGAAAGCAAAAAAGTCCAACCCACAGAGACAGATGTAACTACTTAAAAAAGAAAAAAATCACATAATCAATCTGTGGTTATTTGGGGTTTTTTAATGGTCAGGTGAAATATTAAAGGTAGACTTTGTTCAACTGGTAGAAAGCTCATTGTAAAAGCTTGTGGGAAGGATTCTTTGAAGTACAGAGTATTGGGTTAAATAGACATGGAGGTCCATATGAATACAAGATAGACATTTCTGAAACAGCAGCAGCTCTAATGCCTTCTAGCCGGTATGGATACCTACCCCACTGCGGACTACTACAGGGGTGCAGCATACTTTGGTTCTGGTGTGCTGTGGTGCAGGGTTGCTGCTGGTATGTGCACCCTCCATGCATCTCACAGGAGGAAAATGAGACTCAGAAAAAGCCAGGGGGTTATAATGTTCTAGTAGGAATGGACACCAGTGAGTGTCCTCAGTGTAAAAGTCACCAGTCACACCTGTTATCAAAGCACAGTAGAGAAAGAAAGAAGTATGCAAGTATTTGAGGGAGGCAGAGATAAAGGTGGAGAGTAGGAAGGAACTAGATCCACTACATTAAAGGAGGCAATTATCTTGCATGTTTGTACTGATGTGAAAAAAGCCAATGAAACTTTGTGTTGGAAGTTGAGGTTAGAGAAAGGAAGCTTCTTTTGTGCAGAAAAGAGGCTTATTGGGAAATGGAAAAGCATAAATGGAAGAGAACTAACAATGAGAAGAGATAAAAAGGTAAATTTCAAACATAGTCCAAAGTAAAATACAGTTCATTACATCTGATGAGAGCTTCCTCTTCTCCGTTTTGTAAATGGGCTCAAAGGTCTTGGTGTAAGGCATGTCAGAACAATTAAAATGATAGAGAAGCTGAGATGGTTTAGAAAGAAAGATTGTGTATATATTTTCCAAATAAAGGAAGGATTGGTAGGAGGGAGAAAAGGGTTCACAAAACAGGGAAGGGTTCACATCTCTATAACATCTATCACAGTAGCATTTCAATAGGTTCTTTGAAGTGCTAACAAACACATGTGAGAGTATAATATGAAACTACAAAAGCAAGAGGTTTCAGAAACAGGACTATAGGAGAGAATAAGGAAACAAGAAGGATGAACACACAGGCACCATAAAACCTGAGGTGATGATAATGCAAGTCAACAGAAAGAGAATCTAGCACAACAGAAGAGAATTAGAGCAATCCTTCCTGATTTATGGTCACCATGAAAATTAACTGCTCCTTGCTGCCAAAGACAGTCAGGTGATCAAAGATCACAAATAGAAAAAGGTGTTGCAGAAACATGCAAAGAGCAGGAGACACAAGTGAGTAAAGTTGATGGATTCTGTATGGAAGAGGACTACTATCTTGGGGGAAAAGAACAATTTTGCAAATAGGTAGCTTGCACAAAAAAAGGGAGATGAACATGGATGACATGGCTAAGGAATACTTTAGGATATATTTGACTGTGCTTTAAGGTGAGTGCAAGTGAAAGAGATGAAAGAAGATCAGGATATCAGAAAAGACAATCAAAAAAGCAGCATGTGAACAATTCATCTTCCCTTTTCTCAGTTTGCTCTTAAGGTAAACGACAGCAAGTATTAAATACCTCTTTAAAAGGAAACACATAAGCAACTTAGAAATGTGTAAATGCATTAATCAAGGCAGACACTATAATTCTCTTATGGTGATGACTACTATTAAAGGATACCTTAACCAAAGGAGATTAAACAAAAGGTGTGGAGTACTTGGAAGGTGAGGGTTGTAGAAATATGCTATTAAACAGTATAATTGAATGGTCAGGAGGAAAAGAAAACGACAATCTTGTGTATTGAGTGAGTATAGTTATGGGACATCTAAGGGCAAAAGGTATGGATATGGTGTATTACTTGCTTTGTTAGAAGGCAATGAAAGTCAAATAGATTAAGTAAGAACTGTTGTTACTGTCACTTACTGTAATCCCATAATGAATCAAAGGATGACTGAAATCAGGAAGAACAGCAGTGTTTTCTGATTTCAATAAATATTTATCCATGTAAAATTGATGAGAATTAAACATATAAATTTTAAAATCTGGTAGAAAACAATGCAATGGAAAATTTGAATCATACTAACAACTAAGAGAATATCATCAGTGCTGTTCATCTTCACACTTCAACAAGTATTTTTCTTTTCTAGTCTGACTTCAAGCTTTTCAAAATTCTTTCTCTCATGCTTTGAATCAAACCTTCTCTTTAATGAAATACAGTTTGGAAGTAAATTGTGGTTTGAACGCTAGTTCTGAAATCTAGATGAAAAAGATCACAGTGTATGGTATCGGTTATTCCAGCACGAATTTTGCCTTGTGAAAATAAATGTCATGTTTTCAACATTTGATCAGACCAGTCAGTTAATGCATGTTGTTTATTTTGAAAGTAACCAAGTTGGTCTGCCAAGGTGAAGAGCATTACAGAATGGATTAATATACGAAAATAGAGATTAAAGTGCACGTTGTATGGATTCTGTTGGCATGATTTTTTATTTTACAGACTAAAAGAGTAGACCAATGAAAATCAAACTTCATTGTTTTTTCCATTCTTGGAATTAAAAATGTATCTTCTGACACATGTATAGCTGCATTACATTCTGCTGGTTATTGCTGAAAAAATATCCAAGTTATATCATCTTGCAGCATATTAATAGTTCTCTTTTGTTACAGTTTGGACATAGAGTAAAAGGTATAAGTGGAACTTTTATGTGTCACGGAAATTTATATTTCATATATATATGTATAGATAGGAACAATTATTGGATCCAATATGAAGCATTACATTCCTTAATAAGTAGTGTGTTATCTCACAGGGTACTTTCTCATTGTTTTGGCTCTGTTCTTTTTTTAGGAAAAAAAAAATTATTTTGGTCACTTATTTGACTTTTTTTTACAGCTTGCATTGAATTAACAGAATAGTACATATGTAATTGATAGGTATCCTGACTTAGATACAGCAACAGTGACACAGGTTCTGAATTACGGAGCTGTATTCTGACATTGAGCCAAAATTCACACTGTGCTTTCCACGCTTGGTCTGGAGAGATGCATAGAAATTAACAGTGCATGCTATTTAATTTTCAAGTCTCTCTCACTCTAAGATTTTTCTCTAATTCAATTGAAGTAGGCCTCAGCAAGACATTTCTAGGAAAAACTAAATTTATAAATATATGTACACTTAGCTATTTTAAAAGTCTTATTCCAGTAACTATATTTGGCGGGAGGTGCTAGATCTCTAGGATGAAGATCTTATGATGCGTAAATAGTTTAGTTTTGTAAAGTGACTTGCACACAAACTGTATTCCAAAAGATTTTTAAAGTGCTAAATAGAACAGCTGAGCTTAAATAATAAATAATAACACATAAAGGAGATTTAAAAATAGTTTGAGTATATGAGGGAGATGCAGAAAGACATAAATAAAACAGACTCCTAGCAATGAAGGTTGATAACAAATGAAGTGCGTAGGCACTGATATGAAAATGAATTCTCTAAGCTAATTTCCAGTAGAAGGTAAAATTTGCTATACATGTCAGAAGAGGCAAACAAAGCCCTAATTACTTTCCAAGAGGATCTTCCAATCCGTCTCTGTCCAATATATCTATGATATACTCATATTTGTAGTAAAAGAGTAATTACACCTCATAAGAAGCATCTTTTCTCACCATTGGAGATAAATACGAAAAGCCAAGATAAAAATATTGGATGTGTCCCTCTTCTGTTGTCAAGAAAAGTTACTTTACAGTGTAGCAATACAGAGTATAAAATCTGAAGAGATTGCTGCTTAGTACTTCAGAGAAGGGGGTCTCTGCACATTTAGATGCTCAACACAAAGACAAGCTTGTGAATATGCCATAAAGAAGATGATTTAATGAGCTCAAATATATACATATGTATAAGAGACAGCATCTGGTTTGTTTGTTTGTAGTTTGTTATGAAATGTATATCATGTTTCTTTGAAAGAGCATACTGAGCAGCTGAGTGCTTTGTGTTTTTTCTCAGTTGATGGAATCCCTCCACTACCAGAGGGGGCTTGCTTTGAGCACGCTTGGAGAAGAGAAGCTTTTCGGGGGTGAAAAATGTAAAGCAGGAAAACTGGTCTAATGTTTAGGGGATAAGACAGCAGAAAGCCTGGAAAGGGGATGTAGACCTACAGTCAGACTGCAAAGCTGGTAGAAAGAAAAAAATATCCTAAGGACCTAGAGGAGTTAGGAACTGCTGTAACTGAGCATTAGAATTGACAGCAAGAGTATAGAAAAGGACCTGCCCTGGCAGTACACAGTGACTTGGGGGAGATATTTTTATAATTATTCTTGTTTCTATTTTTTCTCAGAAAATGGATTTTCTATATAAAAAGAAAATTGCTGATAGTCCAAGAAAACTTGGCTTTGGAATGTAGAGGCTATTTCTGACATTTTGGGATAATCATGTTAAAAAGGATTTATTGGCAGATGCACTTTTCACCTTTGACCCACTGTACTGATTTTGGCTGGAATAGAGTTAATTTTCTTCATAGTAGATCTTATGGTGTTATGTTTTAAATTTGTGACCAAAACAGCATTGATAATACAAGGATGTTTTAGTTATTGCTGAACAGTGCTTACACAGTGTCAAGGCCTTCTCTGTTTCTCACGCTGTCCCCCCCCAGCAGATAGGCTGGGGATGAGCAAGAAGCTGGGAGGAGACACAGCTGGGACAGCTGGCCCCAACTGACCAAAGGGATATTCCATACTATATGACATCATGCTCAGTGATAAAAACGGAAGGAAAGAACGAGGAAGTGGGGATGGATGTTCACAGTTATGGTGTTTGTCTTAGCATGTAACTGTTAGGCATGATAGAGCCCTGCTTTCCCAGAAATGGCTAAACACCTGCCTGCCAAGGTAGCAAATTAATTCCTTATTCTGCTTTTCTTACATGTACAGGTTTTTCTTTACCTATTAAACTGTCTTTATCTCAAACCACGAGTTTTCTCACTGTTACCCTTCTGATTATCTCCCCCATCCCACCAGGGGGGATTGAGTGAGGGGCTGTGTGGGGCTTAGCTGACTACTGGGGTTAAATAATAACATCCACTTAGGGTCAGTCAAAATACATAAGCTGTTCATCTTAATATTTTATTTAGATATAGAAAAGCTTACTAAGTTCTTTCTGGTTACAAATACACAAGGCAGTTATTTACACGAGATAATATAATGATGCAACAGATGGCTATTTCACATTGACTCTTTAATTACACAGCTTTCATAAACCAGAATTATTGATTGGAAAAAGCTTGTTCATAATAAATAGCCTTTCAACCTCTTCCAGTCCCAAAATCTGGGGAGGAGTAACAGAAGGTTAATAGATCCAACCTGTATCAGACCTTCACCAAAAGAAGACTCATTTACTTTGCTCTGGTTGCTTCTCTTCCTTTTTACAAAAAAGGGAATTGACGGAAATACTTTGCCTCATAGGCAACGAAATTTAGTCATAGATGTTGTTTATATATATTTGTTTGCAAAGATGCTACCATATGTCTTTACATAAACAGTATGGAAAACACATTTGTTAGGTGGGTGGGCTTGTTTTGCAATAAGTAGCCAGGATTTCTATTAAAACATGGGGTTTACCTTTCTAAATGCAGTACTTACAAAGAAGTATTTAGATAATTTTTTAGAAATCATTCATTCCAATGATGTATTTTATTGAAGGTTGATACAAAAATGGATTGCTAACTTTTGTTTCCTTGGGTTTTTTTTAGGATTTATTTATACCTGTGGTGGAACATTAAAAGGACTTAATGGCACTATAGAAAGCCCTGGCTTCCCATATGGATATCCAAATGGTGCAAACTGTACATGGGTTATAATAGCAGAAGAAAGAAACAGAATACAGATCGTCTTTCAGTCTTTTGCTCTAGAAGAAGAATATGATTATTTGTCATTGTATGATGGGCATCCTCATCCTGCAAACTTTAGGACAAGGTAAAGAATAAATATTATAAAAAATGTAACTTGTATTCATATCTTTAAAATATCTGAGAAAATAGTTACAGCTAATATTTTTAAGTTATAGATTCTTTCTTATGTAGACTTTAAGGTGCACTTTCCTTAATTAATTGTAAGTGTCTTAAAATCTATATGGTGTGCTTTAATTCTAGTAAAAGTGCTAAAATTAATCTTGTCTCAACAAAACATAATTAATAAGCATATAAGCATGGATAAATGAATGTAAAGTGAATATGTGATGTAGAGGCCTCAGTTTGTGTGATCTAGTAGTGGTGGAACTTTTGTAATCTTTGCAACAGGAGGCTTTTGAGAGAGATAAGAAAAAGATAACATATTTAAGATAGAATAGGTAATTTTTGCAGTTGCATATGAGCATTTTCTAACACTAAGGGATTACAAGAGTGAAAAATCAAGAGTGTGATGGGTCACAGAACATTTTTTATCAGTGTCTACTTCAAAGTCATGGCCCAGATGTCCAATTCTGGAAGGCTGTGGCTTGAGGGATACATAATAAGCAACAGATATATTATCCATACATTTGCTAGCTATCTTTATTATCATCTATCTTGATTTCTGTATGTCAAGTTGTCATCTACCTAGACTTCTGTAAGGCCTTTGATATGGTCCCACACAATATCCTTGTTGCTAAATAGGAGAGATACAGATTTGATGGGTGGACTATTTGATGGATAAGGCATTGGCGGCATGGCCACATCCAAAGATTTGCAGTCAACGGCTTAATGTCCAAATGGAGATCAGTAAAAAGTGGTGTCCCTGTGACCAATACTATTCAATATCTTTGTTAATGACATGGAC
Source organism: Buteo buteo (assembly GCF_964188355.1). Classification (NCBI taxonomy): domain Eukaryota; kingdom Metazoa; phylum Chordata; class Aves; order Accipitriformes; family Accipitridae; genus Buteo; species Buteo buteo. The sequence continues at coordinate 61,433,321 of NC_134173.1, read as the reverse complement.
AGCATGATTGAGTGCACCCTCAGCAAGTTTGCAGATGACACCAAGTTGACTAGTGCAGTTAATTTGCTTGAGGGAAGGGATGCCATCCATAAGGACATTGACAGGCTTGAGGAGTGGGCCTGTGAGAAGCTCATGAATTTCAATGAGGTCAAGTGCAACATCCTGCATCTGGGTTGGGGCAATCCTCAGTATCAATACAGACTGGGGGATGAATGGATTGAGAGCAGTCTTGTGGAGAAGGACTTGGGGATATCAGTAGATGAAAAATTGGACATGAGCCAGCAATGTGGACTTGCAGCCCAGAAAGCCAACTGTATCCTGGGCGGCATCAAAAGAAGCGTGGACAGCAGGTTGAGGGAGGTGATTCTTCCCCTCTACTCTGCTCTCATGAAACCCCACCTGGAGTACTGCATCCAGCTCTGGCGTCCCCAGCACAAGAAAGAGATTGACCTGTTAGACCAGGTCCAAAGGAGGGCCACAAAAATGATCAGAGGGATGGAACACCTCCACTATGAGGAAAGGCTGGGAGAGTTGGGTTGTTCAGCCTGGAGAAGAGAAGGCTCTGGGAAGACCTTGTTGTGGCTTTTCAATACTTAAAGGGGGTTTATAAGAAAGATGGAGAGAGACTTTTTACCAGGGCCTGTAGCAACAGAACAAGGGGCAATGGTTTTAAATTGGAAGAGGGTACATTTAGATTAGATATGAGGAGGAAATTGTTTATGATGAGGGTGGTGAGGCACTGGAACAGGTTGCCCCAAGAGATTGTGGATGCCCCATCCCTGGAAGTGTTCAAGGTCAGGTGGGATGGGGCTTTGAGCAGCTTGATCTAATGAAAGATGTCCCTGCCTACAACAAGGGGGTTGGAATTAGATGATCTTTAAGGTCCCTTCCAACACAAACCATTCTATGATTCTATGGTTCTATGACACTGTGATGAAGAATGTAATATGTATTCCTAATCAGGGAACATCCAGTTTCAATTTACTTTGCATAGTGCTGCTCCAATGAAGGGATATGTTTTTATATTATATGGCAAGTGTTGATTCACTGGTAATGAAATTTTTTTTTAGAACTATTGTGCAACAGTCCAGAATCTGTCCACTAGAAAAAAAATGTAACATGGTATTAGAAGGAAAGTACAGCAGTAAAATTCTTCATCTCAAATCTGTGCAGGGTGTGAATTCTGTTTGTCAAATGGGTAACAGTCAGCACATATGGAGAAATGTATCTTTAATGAAATTGTTTTTCTTTGTACTTCTCTGTTTCTATTTTTATTTTCTGTTTCATGAGTGTTTGTATGCAATTCTGATACCAGCTGCAGGAAAAAGGGAACCCATAGCTAAAAGATTTGAGGGTTGTCTTTCACAAGAAAAAACAAGAACATGTAGTTTTCCTCCTTTCTGCCCACTCCTCAAAAGATAAAATTTACATGGAGATTGATCACATGTAGGAGCCCAAAAAGGCCCTCACTGTCAGCCAGGACTCCCATTGGTGAATCCACTCTAAATTGTAATCTGAAAGAGTATGTGAACAACATTCTGCACAAGTGCAAAAGAATAAAACAATCATTGCTATTAGGAACTTACAGTCTTAACTGAGTTACAGTTTTAATGAGCTTCAGAGAAAACAGGTAAAGGAAGCTAGGGGGATGGAAGGAAGAGGAAAATAATATCTTGCAAAGGCAGAATTTTTGTTCTTTGTATGTCTTGTTCAAGCTACCAAGAAGGTTTTTATATATTTGTGTGCACACATATGATTGTATCTATGCATATCTATCTGCATGCATAAATCTATAGATGCCTATCTACATATATAGATTATATGTGTTCAAGATTCTTTTTATAATAAACTAAGCCTTCAAAGCTGGAGCTTTGGGATACATTTTTTTAAATGTCAGTGTCTTGAGAAGAAAGTCAAGAAAGCCTGGCATGCTCAAAAGTTTTGGTATTGTGTATTTAGGATGCCACTATATTCTGGTGAAGAATAGGATACAGAGTTCTGTAGAACAGAATAAAATAAGTCAGCACTTAAAAAGGAAAATACAATTAAGCCTCCATGTAGGTCTTGAAATAGACTGCTTTTGCAAGACTTACAAGATCTTGCCAGTGTGTGGGTGCAGTAGAAAAATAGTACATATTTGTGTGAGTGCAGAATTGGGTTTTAAATTAAGGAAGTGTGATAGTGAAATTATGCAAGCTTTACTAAATCTTTCATGGTGACGTTTACTTTCCCAGATTGCTGTAGCAAGTAGTAAGGTGATGTTTCCTAGAGTTTTCTTTTTGCAAAAAGCTTTTACTTAAACAAGTAAAGTTTTACTGAGGTACAGTTGCTTGCGGAAAATTTCTTTCCAGCATGACAGTGGATTTTATCATTTTACTTAGTGACATTAATGAAAGTGTAATCAGATTATGCTAGTCACCCTCCCCTTAATTTTATAACAGACAAAAATGTTTTCATGGGACTATACAGGTATATTTGTAAAATATATAACTGGACAGCTAAAAAAACTGTCTCAACAAGGCCGCTATTTCTTTTTCTACTTCAATATTTTGATTGAAAGAAGTTTCTATGTGACTGAAGAAGATTTTGCGGATTGGCTATTTGTAAAGCTCATAACCTCTGACTCTATCCTTATGCAGTTTTGTACTTCTTTGTTTAATTGTTCTCCTCAGAATTGAATCTTGTTGAAGTTTGCAGTCATTGACTGTCTTCAGTGAATGCTTAACAGCCTTAACTGGTTTAGATGGCACTTAAATGGCAGCTAAACAATAACAAATGGAAGAGAAGCATGTCAGATATGGCCATTATGGAAAGCATACAGTCAATATTACACTTTCATCTTTGTGTTACTGTATATGCTTGATTTAGCATATTTAACATGCTAGATCTTTGCCTCAAACTATAGAGAAAATACAGAATAGTTTAAATCTTTGAACTAAATGGGAAAAAAAAATCTTTCCATAAATTATATTTGCAATCACCTACAAAAAAATATTTTTGCAGAAAGATAGTATTACTTCCTGTATTTGAACCAAGCTTTTAGCAAAATTTCGTACTTGGGAGTCTTTCTGGGTCATGTCATAGACACTGTCTATTTTTAGGGCTTCCTTGCTGCTCTCCATGTGTATCTTTGTGACTTTTGTGTAGTCTTTCTTTCATATTTATACAAATAGCTCCCTCTAAAAAAAAAAAATTAAAAAAATCAGGGTTTGTTTTTATATGATACTTTTAAATTGCAACTTTGTATACACCTTATTTTGGAAGGCAGCTAATACTTCTGACTGCTGTTTTGAGTGAATGTGTTGCATTTCCAGATAGAACTCTTGTTCCATTTTTTTCAGAATTTCTGCCGTTTACATAGTTTTTGTATGTATTACTAGAGGTATCATTTCAGCCAAGCTTTTTGAAGATGCATATCAAAAACATGTTCTCAATTTTCTGGGTGCCCAGCTTGAGAAACAAGAGTTTTGCTTGCACTAGTGATAAGAAATCCCACTTTTAAATGAAGTTCACGGAAGGTATGATTTGAACTGATAAAACATCACATAAATCAACCTCTTTGCAAAAGTTAATCTGGGTCAGCTGATGAGACCTCTTGCATGTTATGAAAATATTTTTTAGTATAACCTACACGCAATTCACTGCAGTAGCTACTGCCATATATTAGGGAGTGGCACAAGCAGGGCTGCTCCACGAAGGGCCACGAGGCAGGAGCCGAGGGTAACCCCGCTCAGGCTGTGCTCTTACCAACAGGGCACAATTCTGCAAGGGCTGAACACAAGGGGCAGAGCTGGGGACTGATAACAGAGTCCACTGACAGCACCGTACATGGCAAGCAATGAAGCAGGTCCAGGGGCCATCCAGGGAGTCCAGCTGTGAGGAAAAAGCAATGTGGCCAGGGATAGAGCTAAGCTCCCCACAGAGTATGGCTGAGGGGCTCATACAGGAGGCAGAGACAGGGATATAGTTGTAGAGAAACCACAATTAATGTTAAACTGCATTATTAGTGGCAATGAGATGGTGCATGTGTAGGTGAAGGAGAGAATGGCAACCTCAATTCTGACATTTCCTTGCAAGTATTTTACTTTGAAACTTGGGTAATATTTTTTTTTCTGGTTTTTTTTAAGAAATTTCTGAGCATAAGGCATAATATACTATCAGTAAATATCAAAGAGTATGTTTGTCCTTTTTTTTAAGGAGTAAGGTGCTTCACTACTTTTAAAAGAGATGTCAGACTAAATAGTTTTCTAAAATATAATTTTTTGCTCTAATTAGTTATCCCAGTTTGCACTGTGGTAATAGAAATAGCTTTAAATAATTGAATAATAACTTGTGATTATATACCCAAGCTCTGTTCACAGTTCCAAGGGAATGTATTTTCCAAAATTACCAGTACCTAACTGGTTAATTGATTTGACATTTAAATATTCATCACAAAATTAACATTGCATTGAAATCAATGAAACAAATTCAGATCTATTTTAAACAGAGAAAAAATGCATGCCTGCTGCAATTTTACTGGGATAAACTGGATAATTCAATCCACTATATTTCTGTCACATTGTATTGACTAAAAGAATCTTTCATATGTTTATGTTCAGAAAGCAATTTTGTAGTAGCCAAAATTATATATTTTCTAAAGTTAAAAATAAAATTATTTAGAAAATGACAAGTCTACCAGAATGTTCTGGTAAAAAACATCAGAAAATTTCACTATGTGTGGTCTTCAAAAGGACAGATATGGTACGGGAGTTTGGAAAGCTCCACTGTTAGGAAAAGGGTATAATCATTTTGTGACAGCTATTCATTTGTTTGCATCAGTGCAAAGAAGTATGGATAAGTTTATCTAAAAATCATGAGAAGTGGAGGTGTGACAAACTAGCACAAACTGAAATTTTTGAACACTTCATAAATATATATTTTGCTTGTGTTTGAGAGCATGCAAGACCAGCATATATCTGCAGAGATATTTTAAAATGTACATATGGTCACTGTGTCCAAAGATTTAATTGGACAAATTAAAAAGTTTTCTCTACATACTTATTATGGGTTTGTGTGGTGCAGTGGCTTTTTTTGGTAGCAGGGGAGGGGCTGCAGGGGTGGCTCCTGTGAGAAGCTTCTGGAAGCTTCCCCGGCTCCAAGTTGGACCTGCTGCTGGCCAAGGCTGAGCCCGTCAGCAATGGTGGTCGTGCCTCTGGGAGAAGAGATTTAAGAAGGGGAACCTGCAAGGGAGAGGGGAGTGGAATGTGAGGGGAACCCCTCTGCAGACACCGAGGTCAGTGAGGAAGGAGAGGAGGAGGAGGAGCGGGGGAGGAGGGGATGCCCCCACAGCCCGTGGTGATACGGCAGGCTGTCCCCCCCCAGCCCAGGGAGGGGAGAGGGGGAGCAGATGCCCACCTGCAGCCCAGGGAGAGAGGAGCCCACGCCGGAGCAGGGGGACGGATGCCCCCCAAGATGGCCGGGACTCCATGGGAAAGCCTGCACTGGAGCAGGCTGTGACTGGAGATCGGCCCGCGGAAAGGACCCACGCCAGGGAAGTTTGTGAGGAACTGCAGCCCGTGGGAGGGACTCATGTTGGAGAAATTCATGAAGGACTGAGGGACCCCCATGCTGGAGCAGGGGACGAGTGCAGAATCCTCCCCCTGAGGAGAAAGGAGCAGGAGAGATAACGTGTGACCCCAACCCCCACCCCCTGTTCCCCTGTGCTGCTGGGGGGAGGAGAGAGGGAGAACCAGGAGTGGAGTTGAGGCAGGAAGGAGGGAGGGGTGGGGGAAGGTGTTGTAAGGTTTGGGTTTACTCCCCATTATCCTTGATTTGATTTGTAGTAAATTAAATTGATTTTGTTTCTTCCCTAAGTTGAGCCTGACTTTTGCCCTTGACCATAATTGGTGAGTGATCCCTCCCTGTCCTTGTCTTGGCCCACAAGTGTTTCCTTCTATTTTCTCCTCATTCCACCAGGGCCGGGGCCCGGTGGAAGTGAGCGAGCAGCTTCGTGAGGCTTTGTTACTGGCTGGGCTTAAACCACTACAGTACTCATAGTTAATTTCCTCTTAGGAGATTTGAATGGAAGGAGGCTTTAACATTCTCAGCATTTAAAAGGTGAGCTAATACTCATCTTTTCTAATCTCTTTTTTTTTAAGCAAGATGAATCATCCTTTCATCTACATTCCCTGCTGAGGCAAACAAGAATCAAATGCACAGGTTACCGGAGCTGCATAGGAGAAATTCACTGAAATTACTGGAGACATCCACTGCCCTTTCTCTATCGATGAATTGCTTTCTCCTAAAACATCTGACTCCCTGAGTAGGCCTACATTTTTAACATTTACTCCCCAACCACTTGAAGAGAAAAAAAGTTTTCAGAAGATTAGTAAGTAGGTCTTTAAAATTTCAGGATGCTCCTAGTCTTGAATGTAATTGGGTATGATCCCTTCACTGTAGTACTTCCAAGGGTTTGAATTTGGTACTATAATAAACTCTCATACTTTGATAATGGTATTGCAAACTACTCAAATAAGAAATCGTTATCACATAACAGAGGAATAAGCTCAAAACTAATTTTAAATAAAACTAAAATACTTTATTTTTTTAATTCCATAGTATATGGAATAACAGATATTGCTCCACTTAGAATGGGTGGTACATACTATAAAATTAAAATTAATTTCTTTGTCCAAATAATTAAGAGCAAAGAAAAAAAAATCTGGAGTAAAAATATGTAAAATTACAACAAATCCTGAATATTAATTCATATTAAATATTGTTAGGGTTGCAGGTAGGTGAGTTGGCTGCTTATTTGGCTCTGGACTGAGGTTATGCTAATTGAAAAGGTCATGGAAAACTATCAGACATGCCAGGACAAGAAGCCAAACTGGCTGCTCTGACCATGCCATAGGAGTTGGACCTGCTTGTTGGTGTAGAGGACCACAGCAGGAGCAGGATGAGTGCTTTACCCAGCTGGTAAGGGAACACCCTCACAGATGAGCTGAGCATCCTGCTGTCACCCCATCAGTGCCTGCTCCTGGCCCGATAGCATTGTCAAATACCTGTGTCTCTGTCATAAAAGTGCCAGGTATTACTGACAACATAATCAAACACTGTGTTTTAGCTCAAAACCAATCACAAATTTAAGGTACAGTTTCACTGAATAATTTACATTGATTTGATTTTACAGTGTTGAAATGCTAGCATCATCCATCCTTTTTTTTTACATCTAAAATTTTATTGAAAAACACTCAGGGCATGGGATAATTTCAAACAAAACGAAACAATAAAGAAACCCCAGTAAAAGCAAGGGTACTTTAGTAATTTTATGTTCTTACTTAAAAAATAAATAGCACTAAGTAAAATACTAACAATTCCCAATTTTAAAAGGGGAAAAATAGATTTCTAGAAGACTAGCTTTTGCATATATAACTTTCTATTTTTAAAGTGGAAGAATTGTAATTTACCTTTTACATGCTCTAAATTGTCAAAATTACCTTACAGAAAAGTTATGAAGGAAGGCAGCTAGCAAAATAGTGAATGTTGGCAATAGCAGAAACTTCCAGTGCCCTCATTTAATAGCTCTGCTTGTTTTTCCATTATTCGAACTGTGCTGATTATGTGTTTCTCCTTTTAATAGGTAGAAGTCTGGTCAAACAGCAATTAGGCTATGCTGCTAACATTAGTGCAACCTCTAGCTTATTACATGTCACCTAATGACACTCCAGTAGCTATAGTAATCTTTTTCTTCTGACTCGGACTCTTTCCTTCTTCTGGTCCTTAGAACTTTAACCTTAATTCTTTGTGAAGGTTTATATCTATGTTACATCCTTTACTATCTCCCAGCCAAACTCATTACCATGCTTTTTGGGGGAATCTATTATACTATTATTTGTTAGCAAGTGTTCCAATTTTTCTCATATTAAGTCTCATCAAAACCAGAAGATAAGAAAATCCCCACCTTTTTCCCTTGCTTTTGCTACCTTCTTCCTCCACTTCTACTATGTCAGGGTTTCCACTTACAGAATTTCCTGACTTTAAAGGCTTGTTTTACTTGCTCTTTCCTTTCACACTTCTGTCTTTAGGTCATCTACAGTACTACAAGATGTACTGCAGGGTGCCCAGAATTAGTGCCAATGTCTTACCTGGGCAAAATGCCATGATGGTGTGTTGATTTTCCATTCTGAATCCAAGCTTTGTTGTATGTAGCTCTATTTTACTTCATACATGTGTATCCTTTTGTTCTTTGTAAGTTCTTACTCATATGAACAATGCCTTGTTTAATTAAACCATATAAAGACCCTTTCTGAGTAGCTATCATTTGGCTTATATTATTGCTATTTCAAATCATATTATTAGAGTTATCCTCCAAGTTAGTTCTGTACCTTTCATCTAGTACTATAGAAGTTACTCAAGTTAGCAGACTCAGTACTAATAAAATAAATAAAATGGTAACTCTGTGAGGTTCTAGATTAAATCTGACAGAGACAAATTCTCTCTGACTATTCGGTTATTAAGCTTTTAAGACACATCAGAGTGGAATATTTGCAGTCGTTCAGGTCTTCATTCCCAACAAACCTTGACAGCTGAAAATGTACAAAGCTTCCTTTTCCACTCTCCTATTTAAGTCTTTTCGAACATTGATGTAGACCAAGAGTTGTTGATAGGGAGATGGCAGAACCTCAAAAATTTTCCGTTGTCATCAGAGACAAATGTAGCCCTCTGAGTTTTTTCCACTCAGGCTGTTTATTATGCCCTAAGTACATGTACTTCTCTTCTCTCATCACTGTTCACTTTCTGTCCAAATTGGCAACCAGAGCAGAAACTGTGATTAGGATCAAATTAAGGATTCAGCACTTTGGAAACACCTTCAAACAGCTGGTCACTGAGCTAATGATTTTTCTTTCAGCTGATCCACAGTTTTCTAGCTTTCTCCACTATTGGCATGGAAAGAGAAGAAAGGAAGGAATTTCACTTGAGAATTTAGGGACCAGTGAACAAAACCAAATGGGATGACACTCTCCCCTTACAAAGAAAGACAAAATTAAAAGATATAAGTGCTAGTTAAAGACCAATGAAGAGATAGGAGACAGAAAGAAAAAAAAAAAATCAGACCAATGCAGACTGAAGGAGTGAACAATGGCAATTAAAGAAAGAACAGAAGGCACATTGAACCACCAAAGTGGAAAATGATGAGATAGATAACTGAATGAATCTAAACAAGAAAATTTTCACTGCATGAACAAAAAAAAATAAATATCGCAAAGGTTTAAACAGAAGATATGTAGAATGTTGAAAATGGACTGAACATGGATAGGACACACAGCAATAAATACAGCAAAGTTAATACATAAGAGAAACAAAGATAATTGAAAAAAATGTAGCAGAAGATAATGGTAAATAGATATTCAGCTCTGACAGATGAGTTCTGAGCAGGCAAGACATTTAAATGGAGGTTTCTTTTTCTCAATATGAAAAGTTTGCTTTATGAAGAAAATACATTGAAGCAATAAAATGTTTGGCATTGTGATTATAAATACAAAGCTGAAAGAACAGTAGTTTACATCATTTGTGCTATACTCTTGGGAATATTTTGATATGATGTTAAATTTCTAGATACCCATTGAGAGTGAAAGGTAGAAAATTAAAACTGATAAAAGAAAGTGCTTATCCAGACAAGGTGCAACTGGTGTTTTGAGCTTGGGCTTACATGATTGTGAAGAAGCCAAGATTTTAGCAGCTTAGGAAAAAATGGTTAGATGTTCATTTAGCTAGCAAAGAAGTCCAAAGTTAAATGGTAAGGATTTAAAACCAAAACCAGACCAAAACAACCCAACCCAAAACCAACCAACCAATCAGCCAAACAATTTTGGTAATTATTTGAAGGTGGACGTAACTTTCTGCTAACTGACCTTAGGAAGGGACTTTCCCATTATCAGCCTTCCATGGGATATATTTCTCTGAAGTAATTGGGATGGCCAGTTTGGCTACTCTGAAGTAGCTGATGGACGTTGGACTAGCTTGTTTACTTGACTTCTCATGTAATGCAAGAAAAACCTCTTTTACAGCCTCTGAGAATTATCTTCTTCGGAAAAACTGGTAAATAGCATTATACAGATGAAGAGTGCATATACCAGTTTTATAGGGAGATGAGTGTGATCATCTCTGAGAACCAGCTTTGCTAAATATTAGTTATTCATTTTTCTTTGCATTGCTAAATTGCTTTATGGCATTTGAAACAGTCTAGCAAGCAAAACTGATTTTTATTGTGGAGACCACTTATATACAACACAGATATATGACATTATATTGCAGCATGCCAGCACAGACTGTGGCCACTAGTCTTCCGCATATGTTTCAGCTACAGAAGGGGGAAGAATGAGATTTCACAATAATAATCTTGTCCCAGAAAGTTATAGTCTATGGGAAAGACTCATTCTATTGCAGGTGTCTCTAACTGATAGACTTGCTTACATGACAGAAAGGTAACTCTTAAACCAGTTGTTAAATTCATCTTGTATTGTTGCAGTTGACAATATCGATAAACATACCTCATAAAGTTGATAATCAAATCAGAATGTACCTAGAACAAACATATACTATTACTAAACTAAACTCTGAATGTTTAGTTCCTACATGAATAGATGATTTCTGTTGTTTTTGAAGAAATGTATTATCATTCTTTTAAAATTGTTACATCTGCAGAAAGCCAAAAGAAACATCTGAGTGTGCAAATATGTATTATGTGTGTGTGTGTGTATTTACATATACACTTATTAGAATGAAGTAATGTTTAGGCATAAGGCTTGAAATGGAGAATTTTTCTCTCTGTCCCTCTAATATTTATCTTAAATTGTGAATGTGATAGCTTATTACTGAAAAGTGGCTCCTATAGATTACATTATATTGCACAGTTTGAAGTGAATATTTTATCATCCAAATTATTTATGTAAATATAAAATATGTTATATTTTACTTAAGTACAAGTTAATGTCAACAGTATACTAAAAATTCCTGAATCAGCTAACATGGAAGAGCAGCTTTTCAAAAAAAATAATAAAAAAAAAAGCCCCTCAAACCCCAGAGATTCATTCTAAATATTAGTAGCATCAAAAAAATTACCTCCAAATCTGCTGTCAGTTATTCTGTAGACAGTGCAGATCTCCAGGACCTAAATATAACGACACAGATAGTTATGCAAAAATGTCTTTTTCATTAGGATTTACAAATTCAATCATGAATTTATACAATTTTCTTATATGGTCTTGACCAAATTTCATTACTCCAATGTGCTTCGGTTTTTGCATTGTAAAACACAAATACTACACATCGACTTTTCAAGGTGTATAGCTTGAAAATGTATATACAAAAGACTGAAGTAATTTTGGGAGTTAAATATTGCTTCCTTATAATATGAAATGAACTGTGCATAGAGAGAAATGTATATTTTATCCAGTTTTAAACAATATTAGAACTTTGTCTAAGATAAAATAGATTTGCTTTTCTCGCTGAAAGTTTAAAGTCACTTTCTGTACATCCACTGTACTAGAACTAATAAGTAGACTAAGTTTTAAGTGAGATTTGCAAGCAGGGAAACCTCATCTCCTTCAGGTCTTTTCTAATACTATACAAAAGGAATCTTTTCATGGACAAATGCTGTTCATTCTTATCTATGACCTGCAAGAAACCAATAAAGATGTCTATGGCTAAAGCCTGCAGATGGACCTTTCTCTAATACTCTTTTATCAGGTGATTAAAGTTGTTGATGAGAACACCTCTCTAGAGTAGTAAGCATCTATGTACAAAGAATGGAGCTCATCTTTTTGGGTGGAATATTGGGTGTTGGAAAAAGTGAAATGAAAAGGGCCCAGTGTGATGATCTAACTAATAAACACTAAGTATAAAAATAAGGAATGTTGTGAAGAGATAGCATATATATAGATAGCATCTTTGATATATGTCTTTTATTACACTGATTTCTAAAGTAAATGAGAAACTTTAGTAAGCAACAAGTAAGATATGACAGGAATGAGAAGAGGGAGATGCTATAAAGGGTATAGCAGACCCATGCAAATTCCTAAATGGAACTCTACATACACAAAAGTGCCAAAGTCCTGAGTACTGTACTTCTAGGCTATTTCTGTACTGCAAATGTTCATATGCTGTAGTATTTCAGTTGTCATTTAGAAAATAGCTATTGATAATTGCAAAAAAATTTGTACAGTTTGAAGGCAACAGTAAATACTAAAGGACACAATTTTCAAATCATAACCACTGACATAAGTTTTTGCCTATGGCAAAATCTGGAATTAAGTCAAAGTATAGTTTTTTTGAAATTTGAAACGAAGTCTTTTCTTAGGTTACTGTCTTCATAGAAAGGATGTAGTATGGTACTTGATAATCCAACTCTATAAATATAACCTGGATGAAAAAGTCACAGTGACATGCTAATCAAGGTAATTACCTCTCATAGCCATTTGATTATTAATAATTGCAAAAATAGTCTTCTAGTCCTAGTGCCATTGTAAACATGTTATAGCAGACCATGTGAAAATTAATCATGGCTGTAATGTTTTCTATTAATTATTTTTTTTCCTCTGTGATTTCAAGTGATTATAGGAAGTTAAAATATATTTAAAAATAGATTTGAAAAAAATATTTAAAATATAAAATCATCACAAAATCCTCCATCCCAGGCAAAAACATAGTAAAATCAAGTAAACCTCTTGATTGGTCAAAATACAGAACTCAGAGGTATGAAAAATATAATTCATAATGTAAACAGGCTAAAGTAAGGTGTTTTTTTGCAAATGAAATACTAGAAAAAGTATTATAAAAAGGTACTGTGTTTCCACATATAGATACTGTGTACGTGTCTCATTCTCAGGGTATGTATTATAAATTCTGTAATTATGGTTACAGATAGGGCAAAAAATTAAAATGGAGATATCTCTTTTTTAAAATTAAAATGGAAAACAATGGATTTGACTAGGCTTTCCCACAAAAAATAAGCTCTGAATGTATTTCTACCTTCCTCTTTTCACAATAGTGCTTTCACTATCAAACTATTGTCTATAATTTATCTCTTGATTCCCCTCCATTCCACATTCCTTAGTAGAATTGTTTTATCCATCTCTGTCCTACCTTTCTAAGCCCACTCAAATTAATTATCCTCTCATAATTTTTCTTTTTTGACTTTACTATTTCCTATTTGTAGTTTCTATCTGTGAATTTACCACTTCTGAAGACATTTAAGATCTCACAGTGGCCTTAACTAAAATTACCAAAAGCCCTCAACTAAAAATCTAGACAAGTTTCTATTTGTATTATAGTATTTGCACCTGCAATAAGCAAGATTCTGACAGGCTTTCAGCTTTGGTTATATTGAATCTTGGGGTCACATTTGACATAATTTTTCAGTTTTATATGCAGGATTTAAAAACTTATGCTCTATCCCTGTGTTTTGCATGAAGTAGGTTTAATCTTTCTGTGACTAAGGTTTTCTGAATGGTTGTCTAGGGAAATTAAATCTGTTTTTTTTCTCAGAGTATTATTGGACATTGTTTTCTTGTTGTTTAGAACCACACTAGGTTATTGATCAACATGCCATAATACCAGGTTTCATTATTATGCTAATGTGATCCAGATTTATATGGCAGTGGGTCTTAACACTGATTTATGTGGTGCAGATATAAGAAATTTTTAAACTGATATTAAGCCATGAAGAAGCCATTTCAAAAAGAGGAGTTAGTTACTGTTTTTTCAAAATAATTATAACCCTCAACAGACAAACAAATTTATTTATTGTGCTTTTTGTGTGGGTTTTTTTTTGTTGTTGTTGGTGGTTTTTTTATAAAAAATGTGTTTGCTTAAACAAAATGCTTTTTTCAGACTGGTATTTAGAGAAGTCATCAGTTACTCCTGGTACCGAATTCAAAGGTAAAATTTCAAGAAAGTAATAGAGCAGGACCAACCTTCACTGTTCTAAAAAACCTTATTCACTGTGTACTCTGTTAAATGGATTCTTCCCTGAAAATAAAATTGTATTGATTTCACACTTTGCATTATGTGTCTCAGTGGTTTGAAAAAGTTATATTTAGCATTTTTATAAAATATATATCCAAATGATGCAGGGACAATGAAATTGTTTGAAACTTTCTGCATAGGTTTTTTTGTTTGACTGTCTTTATCAGTTCGAGTAGTAAAAAGTAATAACTGTAACTTCTTATGTTGGTATGGAATGTGGGCAGCTCACTCATCCTCTTTTTTGTGAGATACACTGTTTGCAGTAATGATTATTTCCCTTAAAAGTCTTCTTTACTCCACTATCTGATTCTGTTTACTGATAATTGTTTTTTTTAATGTCAGTCAAAATTATTCATATGTGGAATTAAGATAACACAGCCTAACCTATTCTTTGATGATTGCAAAATGGATTAGCTAAGTGGACTCATATTTGTATTATACATTTATTTTTATTTAAACCTACCCCCATTTATTAAAAGCTATGTGATAGATGCAGACCTGGCAGACCTGTAACTATTTACATATGTGCATTTTATACATGTATAGCTATTATCCAATCCTAAATACAGAGACAAACACTAACTGCATTTTCTTACCTGTTTTTAGCAACAGTAACAGAATCCTTGAAAATTTCTTTCCTGAAATGATTGTGCTATTCCAAGCATGAAAATAAATTTATCTGTTTGCTAAAATAGTGGATTCTCAGCATGTAATCAAAAAGACCTTGTCATATTGGACTTTCTTAGCAATGTTTTGTAAAAGTGTTCATAAGGAAAAGCAATATCATATTTTGAAATCACTGTCTCTAACAGTGGAGCAGTACAGATAGATGCTCACACAGCAGTGTGTTCTTAAAACTGTAAATGCAATTTGGTCCCTCCTGCAATAATAGTTCTAGTTATTCCTTAATATTTAAAAATATTAGAAAAACATTATCTTTTTTTTTTTTAACAGTAGTACAACATTGTATGCTTTCATGCATAGCACAATGACATGCAGTAAACAACATTGTCAAGGCATATAGAAAAAAGAGTATATTCTAGTTGTGCATTTATTGTTGCCATGGGTAAGCTGCATTTTGTCCCTACACTGATGACTTTTGGCATGCTTATCTATGTTTATTATAACTATTAGGGAGAAAAATACCCCTAAAACTGAAGTGCTCTATACTTTTACATGCTATCTAGTCTGCTTCAGGTAGGTGCTGTTTTTCAGTGGTCCTTTGCGTGGTCCTTGTGTGAAAACCAAGTACAATCTTGGTTTTCAATTGCTGAAGAGATGTAGGTCCTGTTTATTTTAATAGGAATGTTCTGAGCTAGTTTGTAGCGGAACAAAAGGTGTGACTCAAAGCCCATAGAAATTGGTGTGAAGATGCTGATTGGTTACAAGGGGTTTTGTATTAAATCCACTGCCCAACGGCCACTAAAAATCACTGGTGTAGGGGTGATAAATGTATATAAAAATTGGTGATGGGAATGATACATATATTTCTTGATTAATTTTACATCTTTGTTACTTTTGGAAAGATTTCTCCTTTGTTAGATCAGTTAAGGGAAGATTTCCAAAAGTGGAGGTTAGAATAAGGTACCTGACACCCTTCTGTTATATTATACTGGATTTAAAAAGTTACAATGTCTTTTATGTAACAAAAATTCCTTTCATAATTGCTATTTTTTTCTTTTCATTTCATATCACAGGAGATGTTTGAAGAGAGCAGTCAATTAATTTGAAAAGCTATACTTAATTATTGAAATATTTTTTTAACAAATTTGAAACTTAACTATACTGTGGAGAGTTTTTTCTTCCTAGAAAGTCTTCTCCTTTTTGTTTTGGGAGATGGAAAGGGAAAAAATTCCATGTGCATTGATTGTCTGTAGGGGAAGGAGAAAAATTAAAAAGAAAAATCTACATTTTCCAAGACCAAATTTTTAATTTAGAATTTTTTCCCTTGGAAGAGGGACCTTCTTTTCTATTTTAAACTCAGATATGATTTTCTTAAAATTGCTTTTCACTTTTCTACTAGAAATTTTGCTATGGCATTTTAGCTATAATGATCAATATGGAATTAAATACTTACCTCCTATGAGGTTGAAAATGACATGTTTATATTCTTTATGCTTATGTAGTATTTACATTGTGCTTATGTAATAGATACTTTAATTTACAACCCTCTTCTGTTTTTTTAAAGATCATTATAGGGTCTCATTTATGGCTTGATGGGATAAATAGTGTCTCAAGTGTCACAGCTTTTTTCGGAGATCTGTCTGTCTCAGAATTTTAGATCTGCAAATGAAAAATCTTTTCCATTATATCCTGGCTTTCTTCTCCTCCACTTTGTGTTTTATTCAGTTGTCTCTGTTGCCCTGTGTTTTTCCATTTTTTTCCTGTGTTCTGAAACTCTTCCCCTCCCATGCAACTACAAAGTTTTACTGCTTCTCTAACCGTTCCCCCCCAAGGGCATTTCAGAATGGATATGGGAAATTGAGAGCTTAATTTCTCACTGCAGTGGTCAAAAATAAAATCTTTATACATACTTCTTTCTCCACTGCAGTGGACTCAGGGTCTGTCTTGAAGAACCATATGCTCCAGACCTCTCTGTAGGAAGATAGCAATACCCAATATTGGAGGAGAGACACCTTCCTCTAGCATCTTCTGGACCAACCTCCCTCTCGTTGTCTGCTGCATACTTTGCCTATATTTTCTCCATGGATTTAATATTTTTTTGTTTGTTTGTTTTTTTAGCTATTGCAGTCTGTTTTCCAGCTAATTTAGCTGATGAATTGATAGGATTTATTCTGTTTGTTGCTGTTACTCAATGATGTCTTTATATTCTAAGACAGTGAGGTTTTCATATTAAAAGTTTAAGATTCTGAAATATACACAGATAGCTTTTCCTCCTTCACATGCCCTGCTACTGTAACTTTCTCTCTGTACCAGAACAGAAATAACATGTGTGGTGATAATGTCACAATCATTTTGCTTGTGGATGAATTCCAAAACTCCACAGAATATTTAGTATAAGTTGAATCTGTTCTGGAAGTTCCTGGCACCTGCAACGGTGATAAGCAAAATATGGCATCTCTCCTTTCCATATTGTGCTATTTTCACACATTAAGGCAAAGTTACAAAAGATAGTTGAGCTCATCTAAAAGCTTGTTGTCACTTACAGAAGCAAATCCGGCTCCCATATTCCTCTGGCTTTGGCTGTGTGATCCTTCCCTTCACTTCCATTGGCTTTGGCACTCATCAGGCATATATCCCTTTGTGGATATGCTTCCCTTCACTAACTGAATTGACTTGGGTTTATTTTTAATGGATTAGTTCTTCATCAAGGTGGTTAAATGAACCAATTCACAGAGGAGTGTGCAAATCACTAGAACCAGTGTGAAGTCAGAGTCAGAGAAGTGGGAAAATTGGAAGGAGCAGGCTCCTCTACTTTGGTGTTTAGAAAGCTCCAAGATCTTCTGAAATGTACTGTACATCTTTACCCAGATTTAAGAAGATGAGGAGAATAATCTATGTTGTCATAATGTTCTAGCTGCTAGAGGCTAAAAATACTTACTGCTTGCTTCATCATTTTTAAATTCTTGTTACTTTAAGGACCTAGAAAGTTTTTGAGTGCGCTAAAAGTAATTGTTTTGATACATTTTTTTCTGATCAGTTTTTCTATCCAAGAAGCAAGCAAACCCTCACCCTAGAGATTTTTAAAGACTATTTGTATAGTCTTGTAGTGAGATATCTGGTTCTTCTTACTTACTATTTGAAGTTCTTCTTGCTATTTTTTTATGTATTAAAATAAATTGACTTATAGGAAAGGCAATTATTTATAAAGTCTGTTTCATTTCTGATGCTAAAAAAAAGTGGAGAGTTGTATAATAAAAGTTTCACACTGATAATGGATGGTGGCATTTTTTAGAAACATACTTTGTAAAGAATATAATGATTGTGCCAGAATCTGATGAGTAATTTATTGTTTAGTTCAAAGCAGCTGTTCAATTAAAAATGTTCAGCCTTGACCTATGATCATTATTTTAAAATAATAGATCACATGAGCAGTTTTGCATTTTGACAGGGAAAAATTATCATTTGACAAAAATAAATTAGTTCATAAATCATATGTCGATTTGTTAATGAATTGTTGAATAAAGCAGAAGATATTTCTATTAACATTTTCAGTGAGATTAAAACTTGAACCCAGTCAGCCACTTCTGCTTGATCTTGTTTGCTTTGTTTTAGAGGCTATAAAGACAAATTCTATTTACTTATTTTAAACTGATTGAATAGACATGTAAGAAGTGTAAGACTTACTCCTATTCATATTTGAATTGGAATTCTTTTAGGGAAGCCTTTACATTCCTTACTTTCTTCCTAATTCAATGGGTAAGTAACTGCTTCCTTGGAAGGAAAGTTGGAAGACGAAACATTAGTTGAATTTTACCAGGATGCTGTAGATCAAGCTTGCAATACTCTCAGCTGCAATTCAACACCTTTAATAACTTCTCAACATGTACATGTGCATGCGTATATGCACAGTCAAAAACTTAAACACTAATTAGATTCAGACTTAATTGTCTATTACTCAGTAGGGAAGTGCTTCTCTTTCCAATACACTCTTGAGATTTCAAAAATGTTTGATCTGAATTGGTATGTAAGAAAGAACATTAGAGGTTGTGGTGAGTTGACCTTGGCTGACTGCCAGATGCCCACCCAGCCACTCCATCAATCCCCCTCAACAACAGGACAGCAAGAGAAAATAAGATGAAAAAACTCCTGGGTCAAGATAAAGATGGGGAGATCACTTACCGACTACTGTCACAGGCAAAACTCAACTTGGGGAAAAAGAATTAAATTAATTGCCAATTGAAAAGAGAGTTGGGTGGTGAGAAACAAAGACAAAAAACTAAAACACCTTCCCCTTATCCCCACCCTTTTATTCCCAGGCTCAATTTCACTCCGCTATTATCTCCTCTACCCTCCCGCTCCCTGAGCAACACGGGGAAGATGAAGAATGTGCGGTTGTGATTGGTCCATAACAGTTCCTCTCTGCTGCTCCTTTCTTCTCATACTTTTCCCTGTTCCAGCCCGGGTCCTCCATGGGCTGCTCCAATGTGGGTCTTCTCCATGGGCTGCAATTACTTCAGGGAACATCCATCTGCTCTTGTGTGGGGTGCTCCACAGGCTACAGTGTAGATACGTGGTTTAGCATGGTCCTAGCATGGTGGGCTGCAGGGGAATCTCTGCCACATTGCCTGGAGCACCTCCTCCTCCTTCTCTGACCTTGCTGTTAACAGGTCTGTTTTTCACACTTTTTTTCCTCAGTCCTCACTGCTTGTGCAGCATTTTGCCCCTTCTTAAATATGTTTCCACAGAGGTGCCACCAGCTTTGCTGATGGGCTCAGCTGTGTTCTGCAGTGGGTCTGTTGTGGAGCTGGCTGGAACCAGCTATGTCCAGCACAGGGCAGACCCTGGCCTCTCCTTACAGAACCTCTCCCACTACCAAAATCTTGACACCTGCACCCAATGAAAACGTGAAAACATGTCTGTCACGTGAAAGACATATATTGCAGAGCCTCAGTTTAAATCACTGCTTAGAAATTGATTTCTTGAATTGTGAGATTTTCATAGGCCTCCTAAAACTCTAGCAATTCTTTCAGTGATATACTGCTAAACTCTGAATTTCCCTATTAGTTACATGTCCAATCCCTTTCTGAATCCTTTTAAACTCTTGGATTAATAAAAGAACTAGTTCAACAAGGCAATTGGACTCCCTTTTATCAGTTTTAATTTGCCACTTTTAAATTTTACAGAATTCTTTCTATTAGTATGAAAGAATTGATAGCTTTTCTTTAAATTAAAATAGTTATTTTTCTAATAAAGTATAGCAGAACACTAGCAAAAAGAGCATGATGCTTGATTATTTGAGTACTGTAGGAAAATATATACTGGGTCAATGGAAAAAGTTTGAAGTAGGAAGGATTAAAAAGGAATCTATTACAATTTTAATTATTCTGGACTATATTACTTTCTAATATAATGCTGTAAAAATAGTTAGAGCATATCTGCAAAAAGACAGAAATGCAAAGTATAAGTCATTATTTCTCCCTCCAAAATCCATTAATAAGTGTGAGCAGTGACTTGATTGCCATCATGAGTGATTGTGCGATCCATTTCGTTAGAATTCTTTTGGAGTGTATTTGATCCTCCCTTGGATTTGCTACTATTGCTTCTTGACTTTTTAGCCCTTGGCGTTCTTGGAACTTGCTGTTCAGATGTGGTCTGTTCTGCTTAAAGGTCAGAAAGGCATGAATGCATAGGTGGGTGCATAGAATATGGATGTGAGAAAAGGCTACAGCATTGAAGAGTTAAAAGGGAAACTAGTTTTGCTTTGACAGCTAATAGAGCAGTCAGAAATTTACAGTCATGGAAATATTGTTGATGTGATCCATCAGATTAGATATAGGACTCTCAGATCTTCAGAAATTTAAATTCATATGTACAATGTAAATAGTAGGTTTTTATTCTCAGAAATGTTCTGGTGTATTCATTTTAAAAAATTTTCTTTGTTTTAGTGTGAGACTTCTTTTTTTATCATTCTTCTATCTAAACAAGAAATAAAAATTAAAAAAAAAAAACAACAACAAAACACAAACTCAGAAAGCCACTCCAAACATATACTGGAAACTAAGGAAAGTTAGGTGTCTTTGTGTGAATGTAGAAATACTCTTCTAAGTTCTGTGCAAGAAATAAATAGTATTATGTACTAACAAAGGTTTATAGCTGGTTTATGTGGGAATCAGTTTATTTTTACTGTAGTGATGGTAAAGAATAAAATTCATTCATTTTTTCTAGGAGTTCTACAGTGAAATTTATCTTTCACCATCAGACAGTTTTGTAGGTTGACATGTTAGACATTGTGTTTCTCAACTTTGGCAACGTCTACATTTTCTTAGTATCATTTTCTGAGCTTTGTTTTGTTCCCCCTCTCCTCAACTAGAGGCTCTGGGGAGAACTTACTGCTGCCTTTCGATACTTAAAGGGGTTTATAAAAAAGGTGGGAACAGAACTTTTAATAGGGCCTGTAGCGATAGGAAAAGGGGTAATGGTTTTAAACTAGAAGAAGGTAGATTTAGACTATATATAAGGAAGAAATTTTTTATAATAAGGATGGTGAAACACTGGAACAGGTTGCCCAGAGAGGTTGTATGTAGATGCCCCATCCCCGGAAACATTCCAGGTCAGGCTGAATGGGGCTTTGAGCAACATGCTAGTTGAAGATATCTCTGCTCACTGCAGGGGAGTTGGACTAGATGACCTTTAAAAGTCCATTCGAATTCAAACTATTCTATGCTTCTACGATTTTATTTAAATTAAGGACTGTGAGAAAGAACTGTCTCTATAAATAGATTAGGGCTTTTAAACCAAGTCTGAATCCTGGTCTCTTGTTCTTTGGACTTGTTGTTCACTGGGAGAACAACACTTTCCAACTTTGGTGTGTGTTGTGAGAATAAGCATGTTAGAATTGCAAGGTCCTCCCTCCTGTGGTATTTATGATCACTTAGGTATGTTACTTAGATCAGGTGAAAGAGGCTATTATCACATAGAATAATTTGAATCTGACCTAGTATGTCTCATGGGCAATTAAGGATCAGATCTGACTGCCCAGGGAGGCTGGGCCATCTCCATCCTTGTAGATTTTCAAGACTTGACTGTATAAAGCCCCGAGCAACCTGGTGTGACCTCAGACCTGACCCTGCTTTGAGCAAGATGCCAGAATAAAGAGCTCCTGAGGTCCCTTCCAACCTGATTTATCCTGTTAGCTTGTGTTGTGGAATTAATATTTTGGGATATCCAAGCAATCTTTACAGTAACTTTCCTGTGTATTTTTCATATTTTCAATAGGATAAGATTTCTCTTTATTTATTTGGGAAGATTAAAGTAATCTTGGTAAGCTGCATGGGAAAGCCAAAACAAGAGTGAAAAAGATCTCCTTTCTCGTGTGGCATTCATACTAGTTTGCAGTGGATACTGAGAGAGTAAAAGATGCTAAAACGATTAGAGCTGAATCTCAAGCATTAGACTGTGGAATTTGATATAGAAATCCTATAGCATGAGATGTACTTCAGACTGAATGACCTGTATGACTTTCTGTGTGGAATATGGACTACTCAATTTCAAGGAAGGAGAAGCATTGCGTTAATATGTTCTGGGCTTCTTTAAAGGTGTGTGGTCTTGTTCAAAAGCAAACATATATGTAGATAACAGTTGTAGGTAACTTAATTTCATAAAGTAATTTAATTTCTTAACTCCTTCGTAAACATAAAAGCACCACTGATGTTTAAATAATGTATTTAATGTTGTAGATTCTATCAAAGATCTTGGTAGTGAAATGCATACTTTAATTTTTAAAAGGATATTACCTTGCTTTTCCTAGCCTTTTACAACTGACTGCTGCTGCTACTTAACCACTTTTCAGTGCTTTTGGAACTTTCTACTGGTAGACAGTTTGCTGTTCAGAAACTAGAAATGCTTACATGTCTGGTGAATTATTATGGAAGGGACACAAGAAAAAAAGAGCACAAACCAGACTGAAAGGGAAACAGATGCTAGATTTTGCATTGTCACGAAAGAGGGCAACCAGAAA
Source organism: Buteo buteo (assembly GCF_964188355.1). NCBI lineage: Eukaryota > Metazoa > Chordata > Aves > Accipitriformes > Accipitridae > Buteo > Buteo buteo. Next base: position 61,410,670 of record NC_134173.1, on the reverse strand, counting down.
TATGCCAATAGGGAAATGTAATTTTCATGTGGCAGTCAGAATCTGGGATGCCACACTGGATACAGTGAACATTGAAAATTCATATTTTATTAAGTAATCATATCCTCTCTTCAATACCTCAGTATTCTAAATAAGAAAATGCTATGGTGTGTACAAGTAAGGGGATAGGGTCCTCAGAAACAAACATTTAATGAGTATTAGAAGACAAAAATAAAACTGTGCCTAGAAAAAATACTGAAGAAACCTTTTATTTCAGTCAACCAGATACTGATCACAACAAATGCAGTAGCAAATTGGGTGAGAAGAGCATGCTTTAATCTTAGAAAAAGCAAATAAGCATTCCCTTCTGCTAAGGGCATCTATGATTTTTTTTTTTTTTTCCCCCAATAATCAGAGCTAGTGGGAAAATGTTAAAACAGGAATTTGGCAGGCAAAAGACCTGATCTCACTAAATTTGAAATTGAATCGGTGTAACATCAGGCTAGTCAGATGTTAAATCTAATCATCTGGTACTTAGAAAGTGAATAGAAGTGTATATGAATATACAAACACACAGACAGAACTCCACCAGCTAATGCTGAATTCATCAGCATGTAGTCCAAAAAGACCAAGTCCCAGTAGTACCTTACTAAGTTCAAGTTGTATTTTTTTGGTAAGCTTTACATGTTAGTGTCTGTATAAATAACATATAATAAGTTACTGGACATAGCAGCAAATAACAAAATTGGTAGGAGGATTGTATTTAGTTTAATGGGAGAAATCCACTGAGTATGTAACTTCATTTTTTTATGTACTATAGATTTTAAGATTGGTATTCTCTGAAGATTATCAAGTTGCATATGTATCACTGAGACCAAAATTTCATAGTGGAAGAAAAAGCAAAGTTACATTAATATTATAAAAGCAAAAGCTATAATTAGAAATATTTTATCTGTGCTTTGAATATATCAGGTATTTCAGTTTCCTGAAAACAGTTAAATATGGAATAACATTTCTACTGTCTTCAGAATGTTTGGCTTTATCTGTGGGGAAGATTCTCAGTGAAGATATAAAAAAGTTCATTTTACCTACTTTTATTTTATACTTGGCATTTTGCTTATTTGCCTGTACCTTTTCAGAATCCGTCTTCTCCATTTGACATGAAGAATAAACAGTCCTTTTGAGATCAAACTAAAAGTGAGAATGGATGGACTTTGACACTCTCTAATTTTACAGTCAAAGTTATAAGTTGGCATGTTGACATGTTTTATGTTTCTGCATTATTTTACATAAATTAAGGACAAACTTTTCTTACACCTTTCAGATTAGCCTAGAACTCTTCCTGTTGTAAAATTCCTATGAGTTTATCAAAAGTTTATTGAGATCAAGCAAAAGACTACTATTCACTTAAAAGATCTTCTGGTGAATCTCTTTGTATACTGTCCAATCCAAATTGAAATATTCTAGGTGAACTGTATTTTCTTTGGAAATCAGTAACAGACTGTAGAAAAGCTAAATTTTGTGAACCTGAAAAAAAAAGCCTTTAAAATACATTTTTTTAAAATTTCATATTTCAAAGAGTAATCAATGCTTTGTCAAACAGTGATTATCTAAGATACACAGACAATGAGAAAATGCTGTCATTTATCACACTGCAATCTCAAGTAAACAGTTTATCTAGGAACACTTTTGTATGACTAATCAAGATCGTTTCCCATCATTTTAACTTTGCAAGTACGTAAAGATTGCTCTAATTTGATCCTGCAGTTGGGAGCTTGTCTTTCCTTAAGGGCTGGTGAGTTCCAAGTCCAGCATGCAGCTGAAAGTTCACTTGATATATGATTAAAGGTTTATCCCAAGGTTCACAGTAAGAACAGAAAACAAAGGATTGATAAAACATAAGAAATTTCCAGTCAGAACCCTTAAAAGCTTGGAAACCATAAATCTAAGATGATTTGTCATTTTTAAATCATGATATAGATGATTTTAAAAAGGGAGATTGTAATTACTATTATAGTCTCTTAAAATCCACTTAAAAAAAGGAAAACTGACAGACATTCAACTGTTTAATGTTGTATCCACATTGTTTTTGTGAATCTACAGTATGTGCCGAAATATAGTAACTCATAGGAATAGACACAGTGACATACACTGTAAATGGTGTGTTTGAAAGAAAATAATTATGTAATTTTCAGTCACTTTTAAAACAAAAATATTACTACAGATTTTCATATAGATTCAAACATATTTACTATATTTTAATTAACAGTGACAGAATATTTAGAAATTCCTGCAGACAAAAGACAATATTTTGATGCAGAATCCATCTGACTCTTTCCATCACTGAAAAAACATGTAAGTATGGAGTCAGAGAACTTCCCCACATACGACACAGGTTCCTTCAAAACTAGTCTCTCAGCTGGAAACAGACATCCTTTAGTCACTTTATTTGTAAACTGGGAAATTTTCTGCACTTTCATCCTGAGTACTTAGAGACATCTGAGGACTCAAATAAAATCTGTCTTATTTTGCCAAGAAGTCTTAGCAAATAAAAATATAACAGTTATTATAGCAGTTGTTATTACTAATACACTTAAAATATTACTAATACTCATACCCCAAGTAACTAATTATTACAGAAAGGTCTCGTTGATAATACAGTTAAAATTGTACGGAAACTTCCTATAACCTACCTCTTTTCTTTGGTGGTGTTCTCACCCTTCTGATGTCCCCCTGGATCCTCAACAGCTTTGGTTTTCCTCAGGAGGATGAAGTTGGGACTAGGGGGGTAATTATGGTAAACAACTAGCAGGATTAATTCTTTGCCAAAGAGTATGATGGTGATGATGAAGATTTTCTTCTCCTCTGTCTTGCATCTACTCAGGATTACTTATACACATATCTTTAATTAAATCTCATATGCCCTTTTCTCTGGCTCCCGGTTACCAAGTGATTCTGTCCTCTATTCCTTCTTATACAGTGAGGTGATTACAAAAACATTGCCAGATTCACGTTACTGAAACTACTTTACAAAGCATCATAATTTTGCATGCAAATAATATCTAAATTCTAAATAAATATTATGTCTCCAAGTGATATATTGTCTTTAATTTCACCATATTTACTACTGGAATTTCTATAGACAAGAAGTTTTTCAGGAAGAACATCTGATCTTTCTAACGTAGAAGAGCTGAATGAATAAAAGTATTTCTCAACCTTTTCCTGCACTCCCAGAATTATCTGTAGTCTTTGCATATCCACCCAGCTAATTTCATACTTCACATTCACAACTTCAAAGTCTACTAGGTGGACACATAGCGTGCCCATTTCCTGTGTGCATAAGGTACCTGACAAGCTTGCTAAGACACCAGAAAGAACAAAGAAAACATATGTATTCATACGCAGTGTATTAATTTCCAAATTTGTACCACTGTTGTACATTGTATAACACTGTGTAGCTGAAAAGCAGCATCTCAAACAACTATTCCAGTAGAACATTACAATTCAAAATTTCTTTTTTTTTTTTAAGAGTTGGGACAGAAAGAAGTGTATCTCCTTCTCAGAATTCTGTAGACATTATCTTTTAGTTCCCATGGTTTCTCGCCACAGGAGCCAGTATCAGTTGTTTATGGGACCTCTTTATATATTTCAGGGAACAGTAAATGAGCCAATTCCAAAACCAAAAAGGGAAAGAGTATAAGGACTGGCTGAATGAAAACCACACCAAAAAAAAAAACCAAAAAAAAAACCACACCAAAAACCCCCACCAACCCAAAAAACACCTGTCCTAGTATAAACTTCTTCTGCCAAAGTGGTACACTATAAAGGAGTGATTGAAGTGTCTAATGTAACATATTGACACCTAGAATCCCTGAGGGATCCTGCCTGGCCTCCAGCTCTCCAGAAGAGCATGGGTCTCATGTTGGTCCAGCGTCCTATCTACCAGCTCTGTGCTGATGTCTCAAATACCTCATGGTGTCTAAAGCAGCAGTAGAGAGACACCTGAATCACTCCATTAGGTATTTTAAATTTGAAAAATGATAATGCAAATGGAATGAAATATGCAAATGGAATGTAAGAGAGAAAATTGCTGTAGATAAAAAAACCCTCAGCTACTACAGGAAATTTGTATTTTAAATGTGTTTAATATGCAGATGGTACCAGCTTGAGATGACTGCTTGTTTTGTGTCAGTGTCCCACCTAAAGTTTTGCTTTTACCAGGGTACTGTCTTTAAGTTAGCCATTTAGTTGTGACTGGTCTGAATAAGTGACAATGAGACCTATGCACATACAGGCATTTTGCTGCTTATCTGACGTCTCTCTCCTGCAGTTATTATGTATTTGCTATGTTTCATTTTAAATGGCTAAGAAAACTATTCTAGCTAACATTTATAACTTTTTTGAGAGTTTTACATACAAATGAGACAAGCTTTGAGGTCAATATACTGTAGTATTCAATGAATAATACTCAAGTATTAGGTTACTTCAATTGTCTGAGCAAATTACCTTCCATTCCCTTTTGAAAATTTGTAGCATTTTACCAAGTGATATTTGCATGTTGTTGTATTTTTATTTATTAAAAATTTTAATTATTTTTGTACCCACTAAACCACAAATAAAACCTTTGCATTTTTTCTTATGAATTTAAGTGTAGTAACCAAATTAAAGAAACAATCTGAACATTTCTGAGTAAATGCAGCATAATGATGGTGATAAAAAGCACACCCCTGAAACCCAAATGGTATAAACCAGCTCTAATAATGATTTGTTTTGCATGAGGAGGTGTAATGCTTGCCACACTAGTAACATATATGTTCATTTTAAAAATCCTCTGCCCATCTAAGCTGTGCATATGTCACAAAATCAAATAGTTTGGGATGAATGTGTATTTCTTTTCTGCTGGATGTGTTTATACCCACAATACCCTCAAATCATTGAGTAGCTAAATAGATACGACCTGGATCTGCTGTGTGCTGCACATTAAAGTTTTACTCAAATTATTGGCTTGGTTTTATGTTAGGTCAGCTTACTTTCAAGTGGTGATACTTACATATGAATTAATGTATTTATTGGTTTATGAATAAGCTAATGGGAAAATTGCACTAATATTGACTTGTCAAGGAATTATACATATGCTTATTTGGAAGAGGTAAGCATTTTATTAATTTTATTGTTAGAACACAAATATATTCTCATAATCAAATAAAAAAATGCATTTCCTAAATCCTAAATATTCTGTAAATAGTCTTCCATCTTTAGATATTAGCATAAATTCTTTAGTCTTGTTTTAATGACATTATTCATAAAGATGCCAATGACAAAACAAAGAATAGATGTCTGGACACAGACACACTGATGACTTGCTGCATATTTATACATCTGTATATACACCTGTCGTGGTTTAAGACCAGCCAGTAACAAAGCACCGCAAAGCCGCTCGCTCGCTCACTCCGCCCGCCCCCCCCCCGGCCCCGGTGGGATGAGGACAAAATATAAAGAAACACTCGTGGGTCAAGACAAGGACAGGGAGGGATCACTCACCACTTATGGTCGCGGGCAAAAGACAGGCTCAACTTGGGGAATAAACAAAACCAATTTAATTTACTACAAGTCAAATCAAAACAAGGATATTAGGAAGTAAACCCAAACCTTAGAGCATCTTCCCCCACCCCTCCCTCCTTCCCGCCTCACCCCCACTCCCGGTTCTCTCCCTCCTCCCCCCGGCAGCCCAGGGGAACGGGGGGGGGGGGGGGGGGGGGGGGGGTTGGGGTCAGCTCCCCACACCTGGTCTCTGCCGCTCCTTCCTCCTCAGGGGGAGGAGGACTCCTCACCCGTCCCCTGCTCCAGCGTGGGGTCCCTCCCACGGGAGACAGTCCTTCACCAACTTCTCCAATGTGAGTCCTCTCTGCAGGCTGCAGTTCCTCACAAACTTCCCTGGCGTGGGTCCTTTCCGCGGGCCGATCTCCAGTCACAGCCTGCTCCAGCGCGGGCTTTCCCATGGAGTCCTGGCCATCTTGGGGGGCCTCCGCTCCCCCGCTCCCCTCCCTGGGCTGGGGGGGGACAGCCTGCCGTCTCACCGCGGGCTGCAGGGGCATCCCCTCCTCCCCCGCTCCTCCTCCCCTCCTTCCTGACGGACCTCGGTATCTGCAGAGGGGTTCCCCTCGCATTCCAATCCCCCACTCACTGCAGGTTCCCCTTCTGAAATCTGTTCTCCCAGGGGCGCCACCGCTGCCTCTGATGGGCTCGGCCTGGGCCAGTGGCAGGTCCAACTTGGAGCCAGGGAAGCTTCCAGAAGCTTCTCACAGGAGCCACCCCTGCAGCCCTTCCCCTGCTACCATAAACCCAAAACAACACCTCTTTAAGTGTTGTTGCTACTTTTGTTCATGTTTTTCAATTTTCTGCTCATTATTCTATGAGTAATACTATCTTATCATTTGGCTTTCATACCTGTCATCATTTTAGCCAATAGCATACACTGAATGTTCTGGAATCCTGTAAAGATGCAGTGCAAAATCAAATGTCTCTGTGAATCTTACTTAATACATGGCTGTTTTTCAGTGGGCATTTAATGAAGTAGTGAAGAGTTTTGGAGGGTTTTTTGTGCGTGTGTACACTAGATTTTATATTTCACATATAACAGTAAATCAAAACATGATCATGAATGTATGTATAAAAAAAAAGAAATGGTGAATTTATTCTAACAATGGAAAAGGAAAAGGTAAATCTTGAGCAGCCTGGACTAACTCTCATGTTAAGCCTACTCTGAGCAGGAGGTTGGACTATCTGACCTAAATTTTTCTATAATTCTAAATTCAAAGTAATAAGCAAAAATAGGGCTCAGCTACAAACACATGAAAACAATTTAATGTTAATCATTATTAAAATAAATCATCCTAATCTGCTACACAATTTGCCACACACAGCTAACTAGGCTGAGGAATATACACAGCTAAATTATTCAACTTGCTTACATATTTTTGACAGGTAAATGCTATGGGTTTTGTTGGTCTGGTATGAACCCTGATAAAGTTATTCTCCTAGAATAGAGAAAGTAAGTGTTATCATATGTACGTCAAATGAAAAGAATGTGTAGAGCTGAGTATCAGTAGAGCATATCAGCAGTGCTATGAGTACTCAAAAATTGTCCTTTCATCTGTGTCTCAAACATAGTAGTTTAATAAAACAAAACCAAACCAACCAACCCCCCCCCCCCCCCAGCAATCCTGTAATTCCTTGCAAGAGAGCTTTCTTTATGGATGTATGATTTCACTATGATGGTCTTTGGATTACCTGTTTGAGTTGAAAGCAGAAATATCTTCTCTAAGGCTAAAGTACCTAGTTTAAATAATCTTAAATTCCCTGAATAAAGTGAATCATGGTCCCCTTTCTTTCATCATATTACAGCAGAAAATTCATCCACTACAAATTTTAACAGAAGTCTGTGTAAAATATATAATGCAATAGATGTTTGAACATAACTCTAAATAGTGTAACTTGGCTGGTGGTTTGTGAGGGGTTTTTTTCATCTACTGATAATCTGGACCATTTTTGAAGTCCAGTTTCTCTATCTTACTATCATATCTTCTAAGTACAGTTTTCTCAAATTGAAGTACCTTACCTGGTTCAGTGTCCATGACACCCACTAAAATTTTATATTGATACCTTAAACTACTGTATAAAAATCATTTTCTCAAGTAATATAAACTATATATGTTTAAGTCAGTTGCCCTTTCCATGATGAAATATTGTTTGGAACAGCAACGTGTCACATACAGGTTTATTTTTCAGAGAATTAACCATGAGTTTTGCTTTTTTCTTTCTTAGGTTAACAGGATTTCATCTTCCTCCACCTGTGACAAGTACAAAATCTGTATTTTCACTGCGCTTGACAAGTGACTTTGCAGTTAGTGCTCATGGCTTTAAAGTTTACTATGAAGGTAAGATATTCTTAAAAAAAGATTCTGGATTTTTTTCTCTGATCTCTATACTTAACAAAACTAAACGTCCCACAAGAATATATACATATACACACTTATAACCTCATCCAAGTTACAATGTTTCCTTTTTATGCAGTCATTCAGATGCACAGACTCACACCTGAAACCAAAATATTTAAAACTCTACCACCTATAGTCCCATCTAGACACAAATGTTTTATGACCTTTACTTTAATAATGCCAAATTCTTTAAATTCTGAAAAACATAGTCATAATCTTTCTGGTCCTTCTAATATATGCTTATTCAAATTAATGCCAGACATTACTAGTTAATCTTGAATTTCACTAGAAAGTTGAATTTCTATCTCCAAGTTTTATGGACAGATTCCTTCTCATACTTGCATAGGAGAAATGCTGACTCAGTTCTCTGAACTGACATAAAGCTACTTCTCTATTGCAGTTTTCACAATTGTCTACAGTTTTCACGCAGACACTGAAGTAAACGAGCAGGCTCATGTATTCCTGAAGTCCAGAAGTTCATACTATTGTATGTATGTTCCAAGAAGGATCTTTTTTATGATCAAACTCACTTTAGTCATGTTTAATCAATTTCTTGGCACTGGGACTATGAACTCTAACATGTGTTTATAGGATATAAACACAAACTGTTGTTTTTCTCTTTTTCTTTCCTATTGTTGTTTTGGTTTTTTTTTCTTTTCTTAATTGATGTAAAAACACTTGATCTTTCTGCTTCCACTAAGTATCTCTGTCAGCAAGCCAGGAGCTATAGTAAACAGCCTGGAGAAGCTCTGAGGCTGTTGTAGTACCCACCTGCAACAGAAGCTAATCTCTGAGAAAGTAACTAGCTAAGTAACGCTTTAATAGCTAGGAAAATATCCAAAAACTGGTAATGCAATGAAGGGCTGCCATAGAAATACAGCCCAGAATCACTCTCTAGTAAAATGTATTCAGCCATTGACATAGTTTATCTTCAGGTATGATGCATTAGAATGCTACTTCATATAGAAATTCTCTCCTATATGTACTTATGTAAAGATATGAAATGAAAAACATAAAAGAATTTTCAGGTCTTTCTTGTCCCTTGAGTTATTATAGAAAATAAATGAAGCAATTACACACACTCTTTTTTCTGGCTTGCACACAAGGAAGACGTAATTTACAAAATAGACATTCAAGCTAAGTGTAACAATTATTTTTGGCTAGATTATAGCTACTCTGTAGTCTGTTAATTTTTCAAGTGTTCAGTAACATTGTTAAGCAGCAGCGTTATTACAAAAATATTACACAGAAATCCCTATGGATTTTTAACTATGCAAAATATAGTATGTACTTCTCTTATGCATATTAGGAAAATATGTAGCACTTTTTATCATTGACTTGGTCCCAGAGATTGGGAAATTTGAATTCACTATGTATGGTATCATCTGCTGTCCTTATACATCATTTGCCAAAAGGTTTTGCACTACTAATTCTAACAGATAGTGTATTATGCATTTTGGTTATGATAGAGAATTATTAAAACTAAAATGGGAGATGACTAATAGAGTTCAGTTTGCACGTATAAATGATTCCTCACATAGTTTGTTTCTAGGCTAAAATAACATGCTGATTAATAGAACTCAGGCTTCTGAATCACTGACAAGCATGGGGAAATTTTACTTTCAGCCACAGAAATCAGCATTTTAGAACAAAACATAAACTTGTTACCTTGAATCTGATACTCATCTTTTTCCAATCTCAGGCTTTATTTTGTGAAATCAGGAATATTGAAAGAAGTTAGGTTAGACCCCAGAGTTTTAGTTCACTGGAGTCTCCCTTCCCACAGCCAGATCTACTTTTTTAAGAGCTGCATCAAGGCAACTTCATTCAGTGAGAGAATTTTTCTTTCAATTCCTATTTTTCTGACTTCCTCTGAAGCTACCTGTCTTTACACTCAGCTTGCAAATAAATGAAAACTCATTACGTTACATTCATTTCATGCATCATTCCTTGACATAAGAGAATAGAGGTATTTAAATGATAATCACATCAGGGCAATCTCCATTTCTGTTCTTGTACTCTGTGAATGTGTATAACCCTGCAATCAACATTTTCAGATCTGGTTCTACCTAGTATCCAATTTTAAAAAATTTTAGTTGCCCAGTAGCTCCTTTTTAGCTTCCTGATGAAATATCTGCATAGTTAGCACCTCTAAATATCCGACCACATACTTTAGTGCTTCATTATAGATTTGTAATTCGAAACCTAAGACAGAAATGATTAGCAACCTATCATTGCAATAAAGCAAAATGATAGACAGAGATAGCATGAGAGGGCAGGATGAGCGGTAGAGACATATCTCTGAAAGGATTAGATCCAGGTGTGATTTGAAAAGGAAGGAACATACTTTTCATAATCAGTGATCATTTAAAATACTTTCCTTTGAAATGTTTGAAAATAGAAGACATAGACAGATGGTTATATGGGATGCATTAGTGTTGACTATCTTTAAAAAAAGCCCCAAACCTGCCAAATAAATAAATAAACAAATAAACAAAGCCCACCAACACCTCTTTCTTTGACCTCCCATCCTCCTTGAAGTATCTGCAGTGGAGCTGAAAATTGACAAGAAACTCCAGAGTACCTGATAGAATCTGTGGGAACTATGAATCTACTGTGGACTTTCTTGATCATAACTTAAAGGAACATATTAATTTTCTGGTATCCTGAGAATAAAAATGTGTATGATATGATATAAAACTATATCATCAATAGACCTACTGTGCTAGGACATCATTTGTAAGCCCCTGCAATTGCACTCACTCAAACTAAGTACACAATAGACCACAGAAATACACACTCCGGCCTCCTACCATCAATATCGTAAGCCTCAGTCTGTATCTTCTGTCCCTCCATCCTTCTCTCTTTCTCTCCGTCTCTCCTTCTCTCCCTCCTTCTCACCTTCTTTCTTTCCTCAATGTCAAGTGGCATATTTGGGTAAGCTTTGGTACCATTGTGCACATACTTCTTTATGTTCAGTTTCTCTATTATTTGGGAAAGAACACATCTGAGAAATACAGAGATATACCTCTCTATATAGCACAATACCCCTGGAGAAAAAGGATTTAATGAGAGAAAACTGAAACAGATTACTCAAAATAAAAAGACTTCACTTACAGTGGCAACAGAAAATGGTGAGATGCATTGAAAATTAAGGAGGGATATTAAGAAAAAACTTGAACTACAGTATTACCAGCAGCAATTTATCACTTCATCACTGTCTAGTGACAAAGCTTTGCTGACTGGAGCGAGAAATGGGGGAGGTGCAAGTCTGCTGATTCCTTGCCTGTTTTTTTCTGGAGAGGTTTCTGGCATCTTTTCTTTTTTTTTAGTAGCTTTCAATATCTGTGTAGCATGTGTGGGTATTAATGTATGGAGGAGAAATGCTATACTTGATCCCTTATTTGATCATTTAGGCCAAGCCACAGTGTAGCTGTGTCCTTTTTATTTTACTTCTGACAAGATTATTTTTATTTTGGAATAGAAGAATTTAATGCACTTTTCCATTTCCTGTTGTCCTGAGATACATAAGCAGCTTTATTCACTGAGGACAGGGGAGGGGAAATACAGCTGCTAAGAAAGCAAGCAAGATAGCAGCTTGGCCCATACAGCAAGGGGCTTCAGTGAACCTAGTCCTGCTTTGAACAGTGCTTCCTTTTGTTCTTACTGGGTTGTTTTACAGCTATTAAACAGGTAGCTGACCTTGTTAAAATCACTGACTTCATTAAAAAATTTACTGCTAGAATTTATGGCAAACTTTATTCAAGGTAAGTATGATAGACATTTTTGTGCTATCCTATTGATCATGGGGAAGAAAAAAATAACTTAATATATAGTTTATTCTTATAGTGAAACACCTGCATGTCCTGGAGATGAATCACAATTATTTATAACAGTGTTATGAAATATAATTTTATCTGTTTTGTACTGCTACACATCTTTTTAAAGCTGAATTATAAAACTGAATTATTAGACACTGTATAAATAATGAAATGGTCTTCATGTTTGTACTGGAGTGGTGGTATTGGAATTCAGCAATTCTGCTGAAATGTTTTTGAGAGGGGTTTGAGGGCAATGTTAAAAATTTCAAGACTGATCTCATCTTTATGGATAATGGCGGGGGGGTGCAGGAAAGAAGGGAGCAGATGGTGTTTATTAACAGAATAGGATTTCCATCTAGTCACTTCTAGGGATCTATCATGCATTTCTATCAGCAAAATTAAGAAAAATTGGTAGCTGATGTACAGGATTATTGAAGCATGTAGATCAGAAATACCAGTAGGACTTAAATGTGCCAGGATATGGATGCTAAAAATAATTTTGGCAGTTGGTATAGAGCTAGAGAATGTGAACAAATAGGATAATCTATTTTTAGCTCTCCTGCATATCAGAATTCAAAAATGTGGCTACACATAATCTAAATCTGGATTTAGGTAAGGTTCATTAAGTACTAACTGTATGAAGCTAATAATATGACTACTAACTTCATATAAAAATTTAAAGGAGTACTAATGAATTATTGTTTAATGTTGGAGTGGTCTCTATAAAAGGTTCACTCAAACAGTGTTTGCCAGGTTGGAGTTGTAAAAGCCATAGACTTTAAGATGTAAAGTTGTCACCAGGCTTACTACCTGACAGATACTACAGGCTTTTTTTGTTGTCGTTCAGATTTTGCCATAGCTATTTTGGGTAAGGCCGCTCTCTGTCATAAGATTGCTTCAGCGAGCCAAATGGAATTAAGCTGAGTTTGCCTAGTGTTTCTGAAAGGAAAGTCCACAAAGAAAAGAAAGGAGTAACTAAAATAGAGAATGCTTAAATTACCTAAACAGATGCATTCATCATGGAAACTCCTGTCTTGAAAATGAAACATACTAAATCTAACAAGGAAACATGCTAAACATAAGAAGGCAATCTAAACTCTGAATTTTTACTTCCATTCAACCTGTTGGATATCAAGAAAAAAGAAAGGTGCTGGAGTTTCTTTCTTTTGGCGGAATACATGGGAATATCTGCCACATTGTCTAGGAAGTCACATAAAATTATCATCTAGCATATCCTTCTAGTCTTGGAATACTAACTGTGGATGGAAAGCATCCCAACAATGCCTGTTCATAGACTTGTATCTACTATCCACAGCGTGTGATGCAGAAATAAAATGGCTGTATATTCAGGGAAATAGAAAACGTGAAAGATGCTTATCAGGCTTTGACTTTATTGTACCATTCTTCAAGATAGTTATTAATGTGGTAAGTAGTTCTGAACTCCCTTGGTATAGGGAAGGTAAAGAGAAAGTTACAATTTGCAACATTTAAAAATTAATTTAGTAAATGAAGGGGAGTTATCAAATCCTAAGTAAAGTTTAGAGAAAGAATAAATAAATATGTAAGCTATAAGATACGGTGCTAAGTCATGTTGCAAAGTGATTTTTTAGATTGATGTGTTTGCAGTGTAACTCCACTAAGAGAAGTAAATTTGCATAAATTTTATGCTGTGATTAACAATGGCAAACTATTATCCTGCTTTTGCATATTATTGATACTTCAGCATCAATCCAGACAAGAAAAAACAAAACAAGAAGTCCATTCTACTAAAAGTTTCAAAATACCTCAGATATTTTATCTGGTAAAACTATAGATCAATATTCTTTCCCATGTATCATGCAGAGATGTATAACTACATGACATCTTCCTAGCCAATGTTTTTTAAAATCATAAGTAACATTTCCAAAATACACTCTGTCAGTTAATACTTAACATTGTCACTAAATAAAATAAGTTTTGGCTGGGAAAATACTTTTTTTCTTCCAGCTGATCCAGTGTAGCCTGTGTGTCACAATACATCATTGCCCCAGCACTATCATGCTTAATCCTAATGCCAGAATTACTTGTAATGCTGTAGCACAGAAGGGAATCACTCTTTATGAAATCAATACCAGGTTGCCTTGGTACTTATTAATTTTAAATATTTCACCTGTACATTGTATTTTTCCCACCATTCCTGTATAGATCCAGAAAGAGTAAAGAAAAATAGGCCTGTGGACTTAATCTGGTTAATTTTTATTGTATTTCACACAATTTTCTTGATATTGCAATCACTAATTTGGATTTGGCTAAAGAATAACTTCTGGAAACAAATTCAGCTCTTGAGGACATCAAGATTTAAGAAAACTATCACTTTCTTTGATTCTGCTGATCACTCTGCCTTACTTAGAAGTAAGACTTTTTAACTCTGATTTTTAAACTTCCAGTCACTGGCTCTTGTTCTGCTTTTATCTGCTAAATTACAGAGCCCTTAGTATTAGCATCTGTCAGTTCTTATGCTAGGTTCTTAAGGACTGCAATAAAATCACACACTTCAGACTATTCTTTCTGTTTAATATGGGCTTTTAAAGTCTTAATATAAAGTATTTTGTTCCCAACCACTAATTATTTTGTGCTATTCTTCTGCATTTTCATAATTTTGTGAGTGTTGTGATGTTTCTGAAAAATGGGTCTGGTCAGTACGCTCATCCGGCTGAGTCCTGCACCTAATCACCACAATCTGTCCTATCTTCTTATTAAATCCTTTTTTAACGTTCAGTGCAACCTCACTCTCTAGCCTGTGCATGTGTGAGGGCTTCAAGGGCTGAGTGCCAGCTTCTGGGGTCAGACTGGAGGTGTAGGTGCCCCTACCCTGTGGTATCAGCTACTGCAGCAAGTGGGGTCTCAGTGCCAGCTTCCAGAGTGGATGGGGATCTTGGCTGCCACTCACTGGGGTGGGAACAGCATCTGTCCCAAAAACCAGCTACTGGGAGGAACCTGCTTGGGTGAAGCAAGTAAGGCACGCAGTGCCGGCAGCTGGAACAGGCCATGTGCCTGGTGCTAGGGGAGTGTGGAGGGCAACTGTCTGTATCTTCTCCAAACTGGGTGTGCACAATTACAGCTGGACTCACCAGCAGGTAGGAGGTGCTGGACCTGGGATGAGGTATCAGGTGGGTGGAGGGTCCATGCTGGACAAGTGTGTAAGTGCTGCATGTTTGCTAGTGAGCATCAAGCTGGACCAGCCAGTGAGTAGGGGACCCATGGGGCAGGTAAGAAGGCCTGCAATCTGGGCAGGGGTGCTGAGTGGATAGAGAGGTCGTGCTGGTAATTGGGGGATCCAGAAATGTATGTGTGTTTGTGAACCCAGATAGTCTCTTGTGCCTGTCTGCACTAGTGACCTCCTGTGTCTGCCAGCTGAAGAGGGGACTTGGCTGCTGGTGCTTGTGTTTTCTGTGACTCCTGTAGGTAGGTGCTGTTGAAGGCAGCACTTTGTGGCAGTCTGTAGACAGTCATGTCAGCGTCTGTGTGTGTGTCTGTGTGTTTCTCTGGGATACATGCTTAGCTGTGCAACTGGTTAAACCTGCAAATGGGAAAGCATCAACAAGGTCCGTTGGCCTGAGTCAGACACCTCCACGTCTCAAGATGCCCCAGGCTGGGCTCCTATGGCTGGGCAAGAGAAACCTCCAGGCCCCAGAGCTGCTTGAGGCAGTGGCCACTTATAACATCCCTTTACATCCTTAAATGTCATTTGTGTTCATCAAGCATAATTTGCCCTTGGTAAGTCTGTGCTATTCCCAATTTCTTTCATTCTTCAGGTGTTGGAAAATGGATTACAGAAGTGCGCTCTTCAGGTTACTTCCAGGAACTGAGGGAAGGGTTACTAGTTTATAGTACTTGTGGTGGTCTGTCTAGTCATGAGGGACTACCACTGATTGCCATAATTTTTCGTGGATTACAGACAGCAGCTTTTCAGTCATGGTGGGACAGCTCTTTCAGCACCCGTGGGTGAATCTATGAAAGTGACTATATTCAACTTTTCTATGTAATCCCTCACTTACTGCACACCCAGAACTGACTGCCTCTCTCTTTCCCAACTGTACTGACACATGAAGCAGTTTCTTCTTGTGAAGAATGATACACAAAAGGCATTGAGTTTTTTGGCCTTTTCCATGTTGTCCATTGTTGTCTCCACTCACGAGTGTATCTGCATTTTTCCTGTCCTTTTTGCTACTAGCATACTTGTAGAATCACTTTTTATAACCCATAACACCCCTCACTAGTGTTAGTGCCCCTTGGACTTTGGCCTTCTTCATTTTGTCCCTAAGTACTGAAGCAACACTTTGTCCTGGTTTCGGCTGGGATAGAGTTTATTTTCTTTCTAGTAGCTGGTATAGTGTTATGGTTTGGGTTCAGTATCAGAAGAATGTTGATAACACACTGATGTTTTCAGTTGTTGGTGAGTAATGTTTAGACTAAGTCAAGGATTTTTCAGCTTCTCATGCCCAGCCAGCAAGAAGGCTGGAGGGCCACAAGAAGTTGGAACAGGACACAGCCAGGACAGCTGACCCAAAGTGGCCAAAGGGGTATTCCATACCATGTGATGTCATGTCTAGTACATAAACTGGGGGGAGTTGGCCTGGGGGAACACTGCTTGGGAACTAACCAGGCATTGGTCAGCGAGTGCTGAGCAACTGCATTGTGCATCACTTGTTTTGTATATTCCAGTCCTTTTATTATTACTGCTGTCATTTTATTAGTGTTATTATTATCATTATTAGCTTATTCCTTTCTGTTCTATTAAAATGTTCTTATCTCAACCCACAAGTTTTACTTTTTTTTCCTGATTCTCTCCCCACCCCGCTGGGTGGGGGGAAGTGAGTGAGCGGCTGCATGGTGCTTAGCTGTTGGCTGGGGTTAAACCACAACACACTTTCATACTCTTTTCTTATTATCTATCCTTATTTCCAGGTTGGTTTTTTTTTGGTCTGTACTTCTTTGCATTTTAGTTCATTAAGAAGCTCCCTTATTAGCCTCATGAGTCATTTGCCAAAGTTCACTTCCCCTTAAAATAGTTGGCTGTCTTAAAAAAAATCAGCTGTCTCTCTGGCTGCCCTTCCTCCTCATAATTGCTTCCCAGGAGATTATGCCCAACAATTCCCCAAATAAATCCAAATGTGATGTCTTAAAGTCTAGTGTCCCAGTTTTGCTACTTACTTCCCATCCTTCCTTCTAATCCAGGGCTCGATTTTCTTCTACTTCAGTTAGGTCCCTGTCCCCTGACAAGACTATTTTTAAAGGCACTCCTTTTGAGGTAAGCAAGTCACTAGCGGTTATGTTCTTCTTTGCCTTGATCAGGTGGTTTCACTTCTTCCCAGCAGTCCTACCTCATCTTCAGATGAGATACCATGATTAAGGAGGCCAAACCCTTGAAGACAACTGTCCAGCTCAGCATTGGTCTGATGGATGCACTTGCTCATAGCCAGACCTTTTCACCTAACCAGAAGGATTGTGAGGAATACCAACACCATCTGGGATCACATCCCCCTCACTCTTCCCCTCAGAATCCCATACTAACCTTTGATCTTCTTAAGGTTTCCCTTGGCCGTGATATTACCACTCACATGGGTGAATAGCATGAAGTAGCAGTTGTGAAGCTGAACAAACAGCAATTGGTCTGTGAAATTATGGGTGTGGGCTCCAGGCAAGAAGCACACAGTCCAAGACTATAGGTCTGGCTAGCAGGCAGGGGACTGTGCCATGCAGGAGGGAGTATCTAATCACTGGTACCTCTCAAAGGCTCAGTATGGATGGCTGTGACACTTTATTAACAGTATGCAAAAGTACAGTCAAAGATTGTTCCTGCTGCCAAGAATTTGCCATCCTGTTCTTTCATTTGCAAAATAACTTTTGTAGGAAAAAATCTCATGCACATGTGCTCTTTATAGACCTAGTGTATTTTTCTACCATAATCACCAGTTGGACTTTAATTGTTGTCTGTTGGGTGCTAATTTTTCTTTGATAAATCTTTAAAAATAAATAAATAAACAAAAGTTGATTGATTAGACAGCCACAGAACCATGCATAATTTTGTTGCAGGCAAAATGAATGGAAATACATTCGTTTTAACATCTGCAAAAAAAGTAATTATTTGAAAGTTAAAAACCAATGAGTAACTTATCATTTCTTCTGCCTTAAGAAATATTTCATTATTGGAAGAAAAAATGTCTCTCCCTTAGTATGGAAAAAATCCACTTACTATTTCAATGTTCTGTTTAATTTTTTTCTTTCAGAATAATGTTGTTAAATAAGCCATATTTGTCCACCTATGGCACTGTAATTTATCATTTTGATATATGCCTCATATTGAAGTTTAAGACAATGATTAATTTGAGATCTTAATTATATGTCAGCCTTCCTTTAGTTTTTTTCCTATATTTTCAATGTCATTTTTCATGACAAAAATTTAATATACACTGCAAGTCTTGAAAGAAATTTCCCAAGAGATTCTGAGGTTTTCTTTGTGAACTTCTATTCTTCAGCTACTGGACTGTTGTATTATTAAGATAAGTACAATACCCTGTGTCCTGGTTTCAGCTGGGATAGAGTTAATTGTCTTCCTAGTAGCTGGTACAGTGCTATGTTTTGAGTTCAGTATGCGAAGAATGTTGATAACACTGATGTTTTCAGTTGTTGCTAAGTAGTGTTTAGATTAAGTCAAGGATTTTTCAGCTTCTCATGCCCAGCCAGCGAGAAAGCTGGAAGGGCACAAGAAGTTGGCACAGGACAGAGCCAGGGCAGCTGACCCAAACTGGCCAACGGGGTATTCCATACCATGGGACGTCATATCTAGTGTATAAACTGGGGGGAGTGGGGGCGGGGGATCGCTGCTCGGGGACTAACTGGGTGTCAATCTGCGGGTGGTGAGCAATTGCAGTGTGCACCATTTGTATATTCCAATCCTTTTATTATTGCTGTTGTCATTTGATTAGTGTTATCATTATCATTATTAGTTTCTTCTTTTCTGTTCTATTAAACCGATCTTATCTCAACCCACAAGTTTTACTTCTTTTCCTGATTTTCTTCCCCATCCCACTGGGTGGGGAGGAAGTGAGTGAGAGTCTGCGTGGTGCTTAGTTGCTGTCTGGGGTTAAACCACGGCACCCTGACAAAAGCAAATCTTAAGGCAATCTAATTTAAGATTCACATTTTGATCCCATGTCTAGACAAGTAGTGATAACTGTAATCCAGTATAGTTGAACCAGCATTCTGTATGAACTAATATACTGCTCATTAAAGTATCAAATTAAATATAGCTCCATGTTTATAAGCAGTTGATTCCTTCATGCTTTTCCTAAGTTACAGTTAAATGAAATTTTGAAGCAGTAATACACAATAGTAGACTTTGAAATATCCATAAAGTTCATAAAAATGGAGCTACTGATAGGTGACACTGGTACCTCTAGAACTACATGGCTGAATCTTTCCACCCACGTGTGGTATTTGATAGAATTTTGGCTTTGATTTGTGTTAGCTTTGATAGAATTTCTGTATCAGTAATATCAAAATACATGGATCTGCAAGAACAGGTTCAGTATGCTCAGCATGCAATCTTAAATACTCTTTAAAAGTCAGTAGGAAACTCTACAGCTGGAGAGGTTTATTCATGATGATCATATGCATCTCAATAATACAGAACTGTAACCTAAGAACAGTCTCATTTTGTCATCTTAGATTTTCAAAGTTTGACAGTTTTTCACATGTAAGTTAAATTTATAGTTCATATTAGTACACTTAGATCCATGATAAGTTATTCATACTGTTGAGCATTCAGAAGCTCAATACAAATGATGTGACATGTAAAATGCTTGGCAATAAGTGAACTTTTTTTTAGGTTTGTAAATTAAGCATCCAATTATGTCAGTCACTGACATTATCCAGAACAGTACCATTATAACCATTTAGCCATGAATATAATGACAATTTTATTTTAACAGGAAGAGAGAAGTAATTGCTTACTCAGCACTGGAATTCTCTGCCTTTTAAAATTAAATAAAATTTGTTAGAAGTTTATTTTGGAAGATATTTACTTTTTTTATCAATTCTTAGCAGACAATTGCTCATTAAACAATGAGGTCATTCAAGCAAAACTCAGTGTAAATTTAGACAGCTTTGAGAATGGCTGGATAATGCCATGAGCTACATGGTTAGTTAGATGACTTACAATTAAAAAAAAAAATAAAAAAATAAAAAATTGAAAGCAACTGTATCTACAAGTAAATATTAGACTTCTGGCTGGAGGAGCCATTCTCCTTTGGTAATTCTGCTTTTCTGTTGATGAATCCCTGCCTGAACAACGTAAAGAAAAAAAAAAAGCCATTCCTTTGTTAGATGGTTAGCTGCAGGCCACTGAAATCCCATGGACTATAAGTTGCATGATACACCTAAAAATTAATTAGCTAAGCTGCTTAGCTAAGATCCACACTATAGATGTAATTGGAAAAGTTGTCCCAAAATATTGACACAGTTTTAAAACTTATTTTTTTAAATTAAGCTCTACATTAGAAACATTTTAGAACTCTAAAGCTAACCTATTTCTTTTAAACAAAGAGGTTTATCCCAAGGAAAATTCATAGTGAATTCTTGATAAACTTTTGATCTAAACCCCTAGAAATTTACATGCTTTAAAAACATCACTTCATTATATTTAGGACTTTTTTAAAAAGAATTTTCTGAAAATAATGGCAATGGAATAATTTCATAAAAATACCAGCTCAAGTTTTGCTGCAGAATTCTTTTACCTTCTTTGCTTTTGGTTCTTATCTTACATTCTATAGTTTCCCTGCTATAAAACAACATCTGAAGTGAACAGACCTGGTATCAGACAGCAATCCTACTAGTTCCATATAAAAAATAGAAGACTAGGAGACTTCCTTACATATCTATTGAATGATTAAATAAGAAATTAAAGCATTAGAATCACAAAGATTTTTTTTTTTAATTGAATTTAGCATTTATGTTCCTTCTCCCTTACTGTTCTGTCAGTGTGTGTCTAAGGAATGTGTTCTTAGTTCTTTTAGGACCAGATATCATTGCCACTTGTAGCACTCAATTCTCAGTCTCTCTAAAGAGATAATCAACACTGATGCGCTTAGTGGCAGTTGTAGAGCTGATTTTGTGATGATATATGCATCATCTGGGGAATTATTTGAAAACACAGGCCAAGAAAATGCTACTAAACTATGGCTTCTCAAGATGAGTATTTATGGCCAGGTCTGAATTTGTGATGTAGAAATGAAAGCCTGTGCTGCATGCTTATTCCTTTCAGCACCCTGTCTCTCTAGTTTACTAGTTATTAGTAAGTAGACAGATGACAAGAATAAGATGTTTATAGACAAGTAGTGTTGTAAAATAACAACATGCTATGTCATCTTTAATTACAGTGTAGCATTGCTCAATTCTGTGCTTGTCACAAGAGCTCTTACTGCAAACAATAAGAATGTGTTATTCGGGGCATGAAGCATCTTCATATGGAAAAATTTTCTACTTCCATCCACAGTTCTGCTACTGTCACATCTACAATACAATCTAACTTCACATATGGTTGAGATGTAATGAAATACAGACTCCTTATACCTCAACCTTTTCCAAGCCTCTGCAGTCACTTGAAAGGGTCTTTTTCTGAAGCCTTTTTTATCCATTAAATACATTTTTTTATTTACTATTCATAGAATACCTTTTAAAGTACAGTATAAAATAATATTTAATAAACCCAGGAAAAGTTTCTCAAAACCAAGGAGTTAATTGGACAAAAGAAATCAAAAGAAGAAATTCTTGGAAGATGGTAATAGAAAAGGAGACAGAAGCTAAGCATCGATAAACCAGATTTGGTTATAACTGCAAAACGGTACAAAGACTCTTATAGCACAGGAGCTTCTCACACTGGTGTTAGTAGGCAACACATTTCAATTTTGACCAACGGACCAAGATAAATAAGCATAGCATTAGAGAAGTTTTCAGAATGGTAACCATCAACTTTGTGAGATTAAGCTGATAGCATATGTCCATAAACTGATAGCATATGTCCATACATTCTGTATGGTGTGTCTAAATATTTTAATGGTTTTAATATTTTGTACCAGCCGTGGAAACTGGTTTGCTGCTAGATAACTGTAAAAGTGAGATTTGATGAATGATTGTAAGAAATCATATACTAACATTATGATTGAAACAATAGACAAAAGTGTAGCCAGGGAGGTAATTACAAAAGTGTAGTCAAGTGATTAACTAGTAATTACTCATAGTTTTGCAGTTCTTTGCTCTTATGACTAGATGTTCCTGTACGCTAGATGAGAACAATGTTGAAACTGACCACATGTGATTGAAACTGTGTTAAGTTTCAAGATCAAAGAACAAGGACAAGAACAAAGACTTCAAGGACAGCCAACAGAATCTCAAATGGGTTGGTGGTCATAAAAGAAGCCCTTCCACAAAAATGAATTCTTCATTGCGCATGATCAGATGTAGGCAGTACTATGATAATCAGTTACAATAATTTCTATGTATATGTATACTAATTGATTAATATGTAATTGTTACTCCATATAACCTGTTTGTGCTGAAGCTGTGGCATGCACGCTAGGTGGAATTATCCCCTGTGCATCCAGTGCTGCAGCAGAGAATGCCTGCTTTCTAAAACTCCAAAACGAGTCTTAGAGAGCTCCTTCGACTGGCTTTTTGGTATCAAAGCCATAACTAGAGAGCAGGCAAAGGAACTGAAAAAGTAGTGGAGAGAATATTAATTGAATTTTAGTATTAAATGTCATTACTGCTTTTGAGGTGCTATGGACTTAGTCTGGTCCCCAGCTTCATGTTCCTTTCTCCCTCCATTTGCTTGCTGCAGCATTCACAAGGCCATGTAGGGAGCCAGACCAGGGAATTAGTATGGATGAAAACATACCATTTTGTTGCCTCTGTATTATTCCCTCATCCTTCTCTCTGGTCTAGCCTGCTGCATGGCTCACAAATGCTAACAGCAACCCAAAGCATGAATGAGATACATACAGTTGATGGCGTGAAAAAACATTGCTCTTTTGACAACAGCCCATTTATCTAATTTAAAACATATATCAAACTGCATCTTGATGCAACATGTGTAATGCAGAATGACAATAGGAGATTATAACAGTCTCACAGTTGTAAATTGTCTCACTTGTCTGCACTTCTATTGTGTGATGCCTGCCAGCAGATTTACTGAGTACACAAAACTGACTCTTGCTGCTTAGAAGAAAATACATCACAATATCTTGCATTCTCAAGATTGTTTTGGGTTGCAAATGCTCCAAGGAGGAATTTTGTCATGTTTGGCTTCGGGTCTTTCATGAAAGTATTATACAGTGTGCCTCTTATATTCACTTGAATCCAGTTTGATAACTATACAGACTTTAAATGATAAATTAAAAAAGAAAAAAAAAATCCCAAAGATTAAATATGTATTACAGATTGGAAATAGCTACAAAAGAGAAACTTAATTTAAGAAGTTGCAATCTTAACATACACATAGCACTAAATTCTTTCCTGGGCTGTTTCAATTTCCCCTGAGATTTAGGTCTCCTTTTTCCAACCTCTCCCCGCCCTGCCCTGAGCCCTTCAGTTCTAAGGTTGTCTTTCCCACATGAAGTATTTCAGACTATACTTTCACTGCTCCCTTCTAAGGCATGGAGTTCTTTTCTTTTGTCTCTATATTTTAGTACTCCATTCAAGTTCATTTATTTGATAGACAGCATGTCCTGAATTTATGATTATGATGATATCATCAGTCTTCACCTCCAGTACTACCTATGGCATAAATGCAAACGAAAGAAAAAGGATCTTGCCCTCTTTTCTGGGATTGGTTTCCTTTTGTGGGAGATTTTTTAAATTTTCATTTTAATTTCTATTGCATTCTTTCTTTAGCTCATTCCTTTAAGCCAAGTACACTATCTTGTAGGTAACATTTTTTAGAGACTGCTACATCAGTTTACAAGTCCTATCACATGTGAGGGATTAGGTGGTCAGGATTCAGCTCACAAGACTTTCAATGCACATTACAGTGCTGATGTTGAAATCCTGTACTGTCATTGCAGTATATATATAATATATATAGAGAGAGACAGAGTAGAGGGCAGAAATAAACAACTCCAGAGCACCATCCCATTTCTTTTCTCACTGCTGGCTATAAAGTAAGTGTAAATGACTAGTACACATAGGTGTATAGATAAGCCATACCTAGTCACAACTGTAACACACAGGTGTTTTTTTTTTTCTCTTTGACAGAATATGGGTCATACTACTACAGAAATTACAATATTAGCATTCTTCACCCTATCCCCCAGAACTTTTCATCACTTTAAAGGTCCCCGTTGTCATATAAGTGCAGGTGACATGGTGGAAAACATAAGTACGTGTGGCATTATTGCTGTTCCTGCCTTCAGGGCACATCTGTTGTGTTACAGATGTTGTCATTGGCTCCATAGGACACCTGGGACTTTCAACTGGTGGGACTGCTGAAAGGCCACAGCAGTATTTCAGTTGTATTCACCTTTTCATCATCAGAGTGCTATCTGAAAAAAAAATAACTCCCGAAACACACAAAGTATGTTTAGTGAGGAGACATTGCTTTATTCTGTGCAGGGTGCAAGGTGGAAGATTTCCACAAATCAAGCATGCCTACTGAGGTTTTCAGTCCATACTTACACACTACAGTTAAAACACCACGCCTTTCTAATACATATGTTCCGCCTAACTATTGTATATTCATTATGTTGAGCAAGCATGACGTGTTACTCTCTTGAGCAATCATCCCAGAGTCTTCTATGCTTGTGTGGGGGTCTCTGGTGGTCTTTGGTGGTCTTTTGGGGAAGGACACCCCTACTCCTTTTGTCCTTTAATGATCATGCGTCATCTGAAGACACCAGGGTCTTGGTTTCTCTTTCCAACCCTTCACTTCTCAATACCAAAGGAGGATGTGTGTCC
The DNA here is from genome assembly GCF_964188355.1 of Buteo buteo. Classification (NCBI taxonomy): domain Eukaryota; kingdom Metazoa; phylum Chordata; class Aves; order Accipitriformes; family Accipitridae; genus Buteo; species Buteo buteo. The sequence continues at coordinate 61,385,883 of NC_134173.1, read as the reverse complement.
TTGATTAGCAAGTCTATAACTCTGAAATCTGTTATCTGATTATCTGGTGCCTTGACTATTACCCAAACACTCCTTAAGCATCCTCTATTGTAAGCAGAGTCTTAAACTAGATAAGCTTTACCTTGAGTATACATAATCTAAACAGTCTTTGAATAGCAAGCATACCACATTTCTCATGTTTTAGTTTTTTATCTTTAAGCTATCACCTCCTTCTTAGTTGTTAATCCATCTTTTGAAGGTGAGGCAACAAGAGCAGTAGGATGAGTCACAGACTCTTCCATGCTGCTATCCACAACAAATTTATCTGACCATTTCACATGTTATTTGCTTGTGGATTTTTCTTGTGATTTTAGCCTGTTTGCAACGAAGGCAAGACTAGATTTTAGCATATTTATGAATTTGTCCACTTGCTTGAAAGTCTAAAGCTAGGAAATTTATTATTCACAGAATTTGCATGGGTTTGCTCTAGTGTTAATGATATGGCTTACAGATATGGCCTAAGTATGTGTGTCTCCATTCCTGATCGAAATTAGGACTTCACTATGGTTCATCTGATCCATTGCCTCTTTTTTGTCTTGAAGCGTAACTAAATCAATTAAAAATTACATAAATTAGTTTTGTTCATAGATCTTTTGCAAGCAGAAAAAAATGACAAATTCAATTAGTTGGTGATTATTTTTCCCCTATACTCTTTAGAAAGTGCAAAGCCAAAGTGACTTTCCACTTTACTTCCTTCTTTTGTAATGAATATTACTAATTGCCCTCACACCATTCCAGGAATAAAAATTTAAGATTAACATGTGTATCATCTTCCAGTTTTAATCTGTGTAAGTATAGCATAGGAGAATGTAAATGTAAACATTACTTTGCATTTCCCACAGAAATTACACAGAATTCTAAGGACGGCTATCAATTGATTTTACTGCCAAATTAAATAATAAAGAAGGAATAGTTTTCATTCCTTCTTTTTCCTGGAAACAAGGAAATTCAACACAGGAGAAATAATATGTTTATGAGCAATCTAAAGTAACCAATTAGATGCAACAGACTGGACATCTACTCAAAGTGACTTGTTTTTTATTCTGCAGCAATAATGCAATCCGTTTGGTATTCTTTGCTGCTACATCCAGATGTTCAAACAGTGGGTTTGTTAAAGGGCAATACCATTAGAGTTTTGAAGCAAATCAAAGACTTTATTTCAAGGCCTGAGTTACAGATCCTTCTTGTCTTTCCATTAAATATCATAAGATACATCTAGTGTTGATTTTTATATCACAGAGAAAGTCATCTGCAGGGAAAAATAAACTAATAGCTTTTCTATTATTCCAGTCAGACTCCTTTGAATGTTTTTCTTTCTTTAAACTCTCATATATATGCTATGCTGTCTTTTAAAATAAAATGAATGTATTGGGAACTCTTGTTGACATTTCATGTCATTCTTTTGGGCCTAAAATCATCTTTTCTGTTACTGGGTTATTTTGAGAAAACACCAATCTTTAATGGAATAGAATATTCTGTTCTTGTAATGGCATAAAGGTAAAGGTCTCAACCACTTGTTACATGAGTCAACAATGTGCCCTGGAAGCAATGGTAGCTAATAGCATACTGGGCTGCATCAACAGAAGTGTAGTCAGTAAATCGAGGGAAACAATTTTTTCCCTTTCCTCGGCTCTTAATTCTGGAATACAGCATCCAATATTGGATCCCCAGTACAAGAAACACGCTGAGAAATTGCAGCAAGTTCAGGGAAAGGACACCGTGGAGCACTTGCCCTTCAAGTAGAGGCAAAGGGAGATGGGCTTCTTCAGCCTGCAGAAGAGATGGCTAGGGGCAGGGAGGTGTCAGAGCATTCTTCAAATACCTGTAAGGAGCTAAGTGAGAAGGGTCTCCACCGAGGTAAATGGCAAGACAGACATCCTAACCAAAATTATGAGATTGCCCAGAGTGGTTGTGGAATCTCCTCTCTCAGGTCTTGACCCCACTTTGAGCAGGAGGTTGGACTACAGCCCTCCTGAGGTCCCTTCAACCTGAATTATTTTATGATTCTATACTAAGTAACCCATAGGAAGTAGCCAGAAGTAATCATTTTCATTTCCTAGTTTAATGTGAAAATCAAATGTGCATTCCTGAAGGATTTTTTTCCATGTAAATACAGACAGATATTGGAGTTGGCTTGAAGTACATCCAATTAAATGCAATTTTACTGTCAGAGAGCAGCAAGGGCTGGAAGACAAGGAACAAGAAACTGAGGGTCACTCCACACAGACTGTGCCCCCTTCAATGGGGCACAGTCTCACAGAGGCTGAATATGTGGGGCAGAGCCAGGGGCTGCTAACAGGGTCCATCGATGGCAAACATGGCAAACAATGGACCAGGGCCAGGGTGCATCCAGGGAGCAAAAAGAAATGGGGCCAGGGCCAGGGCCAGGGCTGGAGACAGGGTACCAGCATAGGGCTGAGAATTCTTGCAGGAGCTAAGTTCCCTACAGAGTAGGGCCAAGGCGTCCATCCAGCAGGTATCTGGAGACTGGCTGGAGACTGGGACTCCTATGATGGTGTTGTGGCAGGTAACTGACAGCCCTGGGCTGAGCTGAAATGGGACTCCTGCGCCCATGGGCAGGGATGAGGGTCCCAGGTGAGGGTGGTCAGGGCTGGTAAGGTCTATTACTGCTCTCAGGACCTTGACACTTAGTCTCAGGTTATTGAAAGATATTTGTACTTTGTGTACAAATGTTAAGTCCTTTTTTGAACTGTGATAGCTGCAACAGTGTGCAGACCCTGGAGTTTCACTAGGTATCTTGTTCATGAAACCTGTAAGTAAGCAGACATGCTCTGTTAATCTTTACTACATCATTCATTCTTTATATTTCTGAACTGATAGGTCAGAAACACCTTCATGTGAAGTTCCACAGGGCTATATTTCTAACATTTGTAGCCAGATGACCTCTACCTTCAAAATACCTCATAAAGCATCATGAAGGAGTGTTTACACCACTAGATTAAGGCATTTAGTTTAGCTTAGAGCATTTAAGTTGTGTTCTAAGTTGTCCTCTGAAAAAGAACTATTTTTTTCCATTGATTTTGTGGAAAACTTTGTCTCTTAACTTTGAGAACTAAAATCGGAACATGACTGTTGACACCATGATTATAGGGTTTTTTAGTAGAAAACTTGTTGAAAGATTTCAGTGCATATCTTTGCTGTCAGAGTGGTCCTCAGAAAACCAATCAAAATAGCCCTTTATCTGCACACACTCAGTTCTGAGACTTAAAAGTTTGTGAAACTGTCTAGTTTGCTTTTTCATTGCATGGCACAATTTTAAGCATAGAAATGTATATACAGATGCTGTGTAGCATTTCAGTCAATTAGAATATTATTGCACTGTGGTAAAATTCTGGTTATTAAGGCATCTCTAAATTTGATGCAATAGGTACTGAGTGCAAGCAAAACTCATCATATTGATATTGATAGTGAATTTCATTTTCTTTTAAAAAATATAATAATTGTACCACTTTGTCATCTGGTCAAACAAAATTAAGTGAATTATATTTCAGATATTTTAAAAGTGTCATCAAATTACATGTCATTTTTCAAAGATGTGTAAAACACATTTCCTGGTCCTGAAAGTTTTGCTTTACAGACCATACACAAGACAAAGGGCTAAAAGACTATATTTCTACTTCAAGTTTATAAACCCAGATTAAACGCCTAAATTACATTGCCACTACAGAACACCTTCTTGAATGTTCATTCCTCCTGGAGCAGCATTAGCAATTAAATTAATTAATTAAATTCCATTAATTAAAGCTGCATAAACTCAATACAGAGAACTACTTGCATATTGTCAGCTAATTTTTCTGGCCAACTACCAACTCTGAAAAACATAAATGTGGTTAAGTGGTTATTGCTATCAATAAAGGACTTATGCCTTATTCTGTTTAAAAACTATTATCTTTACCCTGTGGCATGTTAGCTCCTGAAATAGATGGCACATTCTTTTAACTTTTCTGGTAAGTGTTCATCTACTTACTTCAACAAATCAGTGAGAGCTTATTAGCAGAACTTATTTGTCTGTGAACTGTTGTTTGGTAAACAGAAGTGTTTTAAAAAGAAAAAGAAAAAAAAACCAATTCTAGTATATAGTATAAAGTAGCTCTCAATTTAAAGATTGGAATTGGGTTTTAATCTTAACTTTTTCTTTTTTTTTTTATTTTTATTTAGTAATGGTCAACCATTCTGTGATCTACCTGGAGCCAAACTTGTCACTGATATTTCAAGTGAGAAAGTCTCTGAAACTCATAGTACTGCCACCAGAAAATCTACTGTAATATTTGAAAGATCTAATTTGTAAGAGCATGACTTCACAATCTGAACCAGGAAAGTAAAGAAGTTGTCAGAAAGATTGAAAGATGACAAAAAGAAACAATATCTGGTCTTATCAAAGAACCACAGCTAGTGAGAGAGTTGTCACTGAGCTGAGGCTTCATGAAAAACTGAGCAGTTCAAGAAAGGTAATTGGATTATTGTGAACTTGAAACAGTGTTGAAAAGATAATAGGAATGAAAGAAGTCTACAGATTGTAGAAAAAAAGAACTCTTCAGTTGATTTGTTTAAATTTTAAAATAGAAAAAGGCAATTTAAATCTTAGATGAGTAACTCATCTTCTGAATGAGGCTCGATCTTACAGTAAGGTATGAAAATGTAAAAATAATTTCTCATGTAGAAGAACCAGATGCAGTAGATGGATAGCTTTGCAATCTGCAAAAGATACTTGTCAGCAGGTTGGGAATTCCTGGTATTGATTAGAAAACTCCTTCCTGAAGAAAAGACAGAAATTTAAATGGCCACCCTGCCTGCAAATTTAGCTATATTCAAACTGGGCACTTATTCAAGGTCTAGGCTATGTGAACCTATTAATTAACTTGCTAGTAGATACTCTGTAGTGGGTATCTCTCAGTCTAGACTGTTGCAGCTGTTCCACTTGTATGACAATTAGGTATTTTTTTCATCAGGGTTTTCAATTTCTACTATTCCAGGTGATCATTCAAAGAAGCTATAAAGTTCACTTCCTTTCTCAGCAAATTTGTACCACCCACTTAGGTACTGTTCTTCATATCTTTTTTTGCAGCTTTACTTTAAAATGAAGAAAATTATCTTCTCATTCACAAATTTGGTATTAAGAATATTATTTTTTGCAGCAATATGGTTTTTGAGTCTGATCTTCTCAGTTTGTTGTAATGAATTCTAAGCATTTTAAAAATATACAGGTAAAAGTCTGCAACAGAAAAGCATTAAATCATAGGATCTGAGTAACATTACAGCTAAATAATTAAATCCTTTCTATATTTCAAACATTTAGATCATCTTAGTAAGAAAACATAACATACTCAATGTGTTATACACAAAACTTTTTTTATAGAGCAGTAAGAAAAACTTGACTGCATTGTAAACAAACCTTTTTGCCCAACTTAAATTTAATCCCTTAAAACAGCAGTATTTAACAATGTGGACCTACTGGGGATCAGATTAACAAAGGAAAACAGAAATAGTAAGTACAGCGTGATAAATCGTAGTAAGAGAGAGATGAAGATAAAGTCATATGATTAAATATTTGCATTTATAATTTCATTCTGTTGCATACTATTATGATCTATTGATTATAATTCTTTCCTGTATGGTTCACTCTACTAATATACAAGTTTCATACTAGTATATATTTATGTTCATTTATTTTTTCCATCATCCAAGGAAACCAAGTACCACCTGAAATACTCTGGCTTCTTATAGCAAGAGCAAAGCCAAGATTCAGAGTTTTTATGGAGTCCCAGACCTTATAAAAAAAGATTTAGGTATTACACTTATTTCCCATATGGCATTACTGTTATAATTTTGGAGAAGGAGGAGCGCTGGTGGTGATTTCCATTAAAGCTTGCTCCTCTTCTATCAAACAGCAGCAAACCAGCAGCTAACTTGCAGGTTGTTCTTAGCCCCAGAACTCTACCAGCACCTTGCTGAGGAATAACTCTCAGGCAATACTAACTGCTCCTGATGTTTTTTTTCTTGAATAACTCTTTCAAATAAAGAATCTTCATATAATTTTATTGAAAAGCAAAAGATAAAAAGAAAAAGCACAGTCAATTAGCCATCGTAAGATATTTGCTTCATTTTGGAAGCTATGTTAAACTAAAACAACCTTAGTCATTGATGGCTCCTTCCACAGTCCAGTCCATGGGCTCATAGACCTGTATGTTAGTGGATATCGCAAATTGACAGCAGCTTGACGTGGATCAGATCAGTACTTTTCACTGTTCAGTATTTAACTTTTTCCTGAGACTGCTAAACTGTTATAGTCATGGTGACAACTGCCAGTACTCTTACCTGATGCACCGTAACTTCCTTCCCTACCTTGTCACTAACAACATTGGTGTGGTGTCTTGAGTCAGAAAACTTGGAAAAAAATTCCTAAATGCTACTATATCATATTAAGTTATTTTAAGTATTTTTAAAAAGTATTGCATTTTAATTCTGCTATAAATGCAGTATTTTAATATTTCAATAAGCAGCTTAACATTCTAATGAATTAATGAGTAGACCCATATTCAGATATATTTTATTTTAAATAAAGCAATTATTTTTATCTAGAGAATTTCAACGTGGTGATAGAATTTGTTGTTTTAATGTCTTTGTAGGTATTTAATTAAGCCTTGAGAATGTTGAAGCAATTTTCTTATCAGCTATTGAAAGTAAACTTTATGAAAGTACCTTTCTTCCTGAAATAAATGTTTACTACACTAGTTAATTCCCAATTCTATTAACCCTTCACGTGTTCCTTTTGAAGTAGATCTATTTTAGTCTAATTTTACTCTCCTGGAATTTAGTGAATAAATAGGAAATGCAAAAGTGAACAAGTAGCATTTGGCTCTACTGACAGATGAAAAGTTTAAAATGAGAAAACGAAATAGTCATTAAAGTTTTCATGAGAAACTCACTACTGAGGCTAAAAAATTGGCAAGATTAGAAAAAAAGGACTCCATGTCTACACAGATCACCCCACCCCCATCCCAAGTCTGTCTAGACCACGTGGAACCCAGCACACTGTAGTATTTCATTTCAGAAACAGTGATATTTTAAAAATAATCCCTACAGGGTCTGTAACTACCAGCTTGGCTGCCATAGAAAATCTAGAGGATTCTAGGCCACTTCTCTGCTGTGAACTGTTGAACAGAAGCTTTGAATGAAAAATGCTTCTTGTCAGCATTTCTGCTGCCTACAACAGAATAACAGGAGCAAAACTGTTAAGACACTTTTTAAATTGTGAAGGAGGAACTATGCAGGCCCTTTCAGTTTTCAAGTGCCAAGAGTCCCAGGCCTTTTGCTCCAGGGCAGATTGGAACCTTGTATTTTTATTGTCTGTCATCTGCTTGTGTGGATGGCAGAGGAGCTGTGATACCTGGGAGCATTTGCTCAAGCTGACAAACACCAATAGGAGTGGACTTGTACAAGAGGTAGGATAGTGAGCTAGGAGTAGTCTTTAAAATCTTCCTCCTCATCTTACCTTCCAACTTCTTTTTTACTTTCCATTTTCCTTTACCATTTTATCTCCAGCCTGATATTTGGACATACCTACAAAAATGAAAAAAACAATACTGACATGCAAAGTTAATGACAATACTCTCATTTCTTACCAGTTTGTTCATAAGCATATTGCCTAAGTCCAACCTCTATCTCTGAAAAGCAGGCTTTGAGCTGGAATGCCCTTCCTATCATTTCCACTAGCACAGTGTGGTTTAGATTGTATGGAGAACTTCAGGTAGTAATTGAGATGCATCAAATAAAGCTTTCTAATACAGTAGCAAGGTAGAAATGGAAATATAGTCTGTGTGCAAAGCAATCTCCTTTTCAGAAGAAGTGGTATATTTAGAACATGCATGGCTGGAGTAGCCTATTTATAAAGGTGACTAGGGAGGAATTCTACTTATATTAGTCAATGACAATGATAGACACTGTGATAGGACAGTATTAGTACAATGAACATTAAGCAAGCTGGGGAAGTGGTATTTGATATTTTAGAAAAATCTGCCAGAAAAAAAGCTGAAACAAAAGAAGACAAAAAGAAGAGTAAATAAACTGATGTGCTGGATGTATTCTATTTTCTGTTTGACCTGCTTCTGGATTACAGGATTTTTCTTTTTTTGCTACATCTGGACACCAATCAAATTCTGCCTGTAGGTTCTGGCATAATTGCCTACAAAGTGCAACTGAGGGCAAGGGTAAAATCTACCCTCTAATTTGGAATAACTGACCACGAGTTAGGATGACCAAATGAAACCTTTTGTTTGGACAGAAAAAGTATGTCAGAATATTCAGCAGTCAGTATAATGGAAACAAAAGTTTGCTTTTATACCTCAAATTATCAGCCCTTTCACAGAATAACAAAAGCAAGGAAATATCGCCTAATGCAAACCAGTAGCTTCACAGTGCTCCAGAAGGCCACAGGACTTAAGGTAACCTCTTGCCCTTAGTTCATTTGTACAGCTCCCAATTACATTACTGTGAGTTGTATGGGTGAATTGAAGGCATGATTATAGCCTAATTATCCTGACACTTGCACTGTGTATAACTTCTGCTGCACAGAAACCACACTAACAATACAGCAAGTTAAATGTATGTTAATAATAATAAATGTGTACATAAAGTGGAAACAATTTTTTGCATGTAATTCAGCTCTTTACAGGAAAGGGGACTAAAAACAATCTAGGTCACATTTCTTGCTTTTTCCTTACTTAAGATTCAGATTTTTTTAGGAAATATAATGGAATGGCAGAATACTACAATATTGTATACTGCATTTTGTGCCTTTCCCTGAATGTTCTCATTATTAGGTTTTTTTTCCATTATTTTGTTTACTTTATTATTTTTTTCACACTGAATTAATCATTTCTTATTCATATGTATGTTAAAAAATCAGTGCTCATGCACTGAAACTGATAGTTTGGTTCCAGCTTTATTAAAAGGCAGTTATCCCAAGGAACTATATTTATTTTGGCGTCTGAAGTCCCTACTCATGTTATGTTTCTGCATATGTCTTGTGGTGTTCATAAATCCATTAAACATATTGTTATTTCTAGATGTCCAGCCTTCACCCCTCTGTCAAAAATTATAGAGGTCAAAATGAATTTTGATACATGTCAAAGTAATAAAATCAACTTCCAACAGGCATATCTGATGAAGACTGAGACTTTATATCTAATTATATAGGACACAGTACAGCCACTTTCAATTTAATGCAGATTAAATAGAAAATCCTATCTGCAGTATCTGTAGTAGTTATTCTCATAGATGGAATCAATGTGAGAGGAAGACTTCTAATCTGTTCTACTGTGTGTGTAGCTACAGGAGTTTCTTCAGTTTCATCTCTGAACAATTTAAAACCTACAAAAGTTTTACTTGTAGAAATAAAAGACAAAATAACATGATTTACATGTTAAACATAAGATTTACTTCTTGTATTATAGTTTAAGTAAATGATGTTAAGGACCATTATTACAGAATTGATTATGCATTGGGTTCATCTTTAATCACAGTTGTTTACAATATTGATGTGTGAAGGTGAGCTAATTCCTTTTGTTTTACTGCAGGTGAAGGGAAATAAAGTATGAGCCACCCAACTAGCTTTATATGGCTTCATTCTAAAGCTGATGTCATTCATTAAGCTCACTAATTATTCTTTAAAAATGCTACTTTCAACTAATTATAAATGGAATGCAGATAAACAGTTCATAGATACCTACACTTATAGATGTCTGTATTTATTATAATCATCTGTTGTCCTGGAAAGCCTGTTTTTTGCTTCCTGTTGCTGTATTTTGTTTCCTATATTTTGTTTTGCTTTTGCATGAAGGCAATATTTAAGCACTTGATCTAGCAGAACAATGACTGATGCATACGACCTACTTCTGTGGAGTAGGAGTAGTTATTTCAGCTATTGTGCTGTGTCTGTCTGTTGAGCAGCACTACTCTCAGCTTTATTAATAATGGCCTGTGAACCAACTTTAATTAAAAGGACCTATTGTGGCATGTTCACCTTTGGTTATGATAAAAGGATGATATTTACCAACCTTTCTAATGGGTTCTTTGGGGCTAGTAATATTCCTCAAGTGACTTGTTTGTCATCTCTGTAACTCAGGTCACGCTGGCACAGTCGAGATCAGGAAGTATAACTGAACCAAAATTTTCACAATGGAAGAAATAAAAATTGTCAGCAGAGATTTCACCTAAAAATTCCTAAACATTTAAACTAGGGAAGCTCAACTTTGGTTACCAGCACAGTTGATAATCATTATAAATGGTTTAAACTTCTCCAGAAAATTTTATGTACTGTATATTAGTGTCTACTGCATTGTGCTTTTTCCAAACCCAATGCAGTCTTTACTGTTTCTCCTCTCTCTGTGAGAGGAGAAATACTAATGTAATTTAGCAAATTAAAGTTCAGGGAAGTGACTGGAAGTTGGTTATCTGTTGAATAAATAGTTAGGAAGTAGTCGTATATTTTAATTCACACTAAAAAGACCAAATGCTAAGTCAGAAAATGTTACATTTAATTAAGCTGAGGAAGAAAATGCCCAACCCCACATTTTTCCTATTTTAGTTGCCTATAAAGTAATGTAGAAACTTAAATAGTCTGGTTAGATACTACAGAAACAGATAAATCTCTAATAGCAGAAGCATTTTTATATGATGTATCATCTGACTCATGTCAGCTAAGCTTAGGCATCTACAGTGTATGTACCTATTATGTGACCTAGACACTGTAATCTTCCTTCTTTAGTTGTAGGAGAAAGAGGAATGCTTTAAGATTGTGATTTATCTGGTCTCTGTTAGTCATTTACATTAGGAAGGCAAAGTCTTACCCTAGTATCTTTCATCAGCCCTGGCAGCAGTCTTGCTGCCACCCAGCCTTTATATTCTATCCAAATGGTGTGAATACAGATAAACACAGGTATCTCTTCCCTCCACATGGAGCGCTTCTCAAAAACTTTTCCATTATTCTGGAAATTCAATTTCAAATGTTTACAACAGGGGACTGCCTTCTGCTTATCCTGCTATTAACAGTGATTTCCAGAGTCTCCTACATAGAGTTGTCTCTCAGACAATGCTTTTCCTCCATCGCCATCACATCTTCTTCTTGCAACTGCACCAAAATGAAGGATAAAACAGTGATCCCAGCTTGAGCTTTGTAAGAATAGTTCCAAGGTTTTTAATTAACAAGGATCCTGATTAAAGCAGATGGAAAGGCATTTATACAGCACTGACTGAATCGCTTCAGTTGTGTATATACTAGTAAACCGTATATGTCTATAGAATGACTGCAGACCCTAGCAGACGATCATTTCTGCCATTTGTCAGAATATTTATTTCCTGGCATGTTTTCTGCTTGTATCAGTTAGTGCCTTGGCACGATTCCCAGGCATGATGTGGGGGGTTGCATGTATGGATGAGCCCATCATGATTTGGGAAAAATATTAGGATGTAAGTATTTTAGCCATGCCTTGCCACTGGCTCTCAGGGGTACAGAATGGTCACCGACCTATTTCTTTACTAGCATATATGTAGCCTCAACCTCCCAGATGACATATGTCTAAAAAGCACACCTTGTGCATAGCTTTACCAGCTACCTAGTTCTGTATGTTCCCATGCTCAACATCCATATCTATGAACTACCTTTCCTTGGCACTTAGCTTTTCCATTGTATAATATTTGGAGCTAAGACATGGAATGTAGATTTTTAGATTTTACCTTGGAAGATGGGTGTTTAAAATTTAGATAAAGCAACACAGGATTTGGCAACTTTTCAACTCTTAGATCATCATTGGATTTATCCTCAAAACCATTTTGAAGACAACTAGTTAACAATTTCAAAATGATGGCAGGAAACAGGAAAAATCACTTTTATGATGGTTTGGTAGCATTGGAAAACATCATTTCAAGGCACACAGTCTTGGACAGGAGATAAAGTATCATTTATCTTAAGAAGAAAGGCTTTTAAGAATTAGTTTCATGGTTCAGGAACAGTCCTTAAGCAGTTAGGAAAGGTGCATCTTTATGCTCGAAAAAGGGAGCAAGTACATGTCCAGCTGAGAAAAAGAGCTGTTTAAAAAATAGAAATACATTTTTAAGCATATGCTGGTTTGGTATATTTGAAAGTGCTTTCTGATTCATAGTTTAAGTTAATCAGTATGTTTCTAGGTCATTAGAAAGCTTTGCTTTGTCTGTTAAGTTTCACATGATATCCATTAAACATAAAAGAACAAACAATTGCTGGTGTAGTGTCACAAATCAATTCAATGCTGCTTAATAATCTTCATTTCATGCAAATCACCACTACTAGTGAATGAATAATGCTTTCAGATAACCATAATTTTTTAATAAATAATCCCTTTAATTCCAAAATTTGTGTTATGTATAAAGCTACCAGATGGCATCTTAAAATACATCTAACTCTGTTGATCCGAGGTTTAAAAAACCCAAGTTTTAGGATTTTCGTGACATGTCACTTCTAACCTTAGACTCTAATTTCTCAACTCATTCAAGAGATGACTGTTCTGGCAGACATATAAAAAGAGGAAAAGTAAACCCAGAAAGAGGTAAATGAATGGGATGAGGGCAAATGAGATGCTAACTGCAGAGAAGTAACTGAATATTATATTAAGCTAATACGTCCTTTTAATCTATAAAATGTATCAGGCAAAATCTGGCTTAATTTGAAATTGATATAAATGCAAAATATTCCACAAGTCAGTGATGCTGTTGATATTAATTTAACCTATGCCCAGGAGCAACTGCCCCAATTTGAAATCAGTAAATCTACATTATTTCAAATTTACTGCAGCATTGATGAGATCTTCGCTTTACTGTTTAACATTATGAATAATATGAATATTCTGCACCATATTGCAATCAGTGTCTTGAAATATATAAAGATCTGCATGATCGCTAATATTGCAATCTCTGGCATTGCAGACAATGAAGGAAAAAAAGAAAGAAAGAGAAGGTTTGTACATTAGGACACTATGGTACCATTATTTCTCCCATCACCAAAACTGCTTTTCATCATGAAAACATCACAAAATACTGACAATTATAACCAACTTACCCTTCCTCTGCTTGCAGGAAAGAGGACATTGTCACTTGTTTCACTCCTGCATTTAGAGAAGGTTGACCCTGACTGCCCCTTTCCTGCCTCCGAGAGTAATTTAGGAACTTTCTGCCTAGTAGAAATAACTGCTAATTAAAAACAACACATTAACATCAAAGAAAAATACTTATAGAGAGACAGACTATAGTAATATACTGAAGAGATTCAGCCCTGCTGTTCCTGCAATTAGGCGCTCTTCTGCTGTGATCCTATTTTACATCCTATTAAACATGCTTACAACATGTAAGTATTTGTATGCAATAGTAGAAATAGTCCCTACATCAAAAAAAAGTACACTGTGCCCTCAAAATGTCTTGCTGTTGCCTGTAGAAGCCTTCACGTCTGTGGCAGCAGGATAGCAAGTTGCAGTGAATAAAGTGTTCTGATGATAGTGAGAGAGCCAACATCAAGCCTTTCTATGTTTCAATTTATATGCAAAATCCCTAGAGTCTTCCAGATTGCTGTGAGAAGACCTGTTTGCAACAATTCTACTTAGTAGTAATCTTTCCTTAAAGATGGCACTAAATTATGGGATTGCTAAATTATTGTTGTAATCTAGCAATGACAACCTTTTATAAGAAAAACAGAAGTAGAAAACAGATTCCATTGAAACCTTAAAAAATTTCATGACACCTTCATGCCAATAGCAATATTAAATCCAATATCCTGGCCAATTACAGTATGAGTCATTCATTCTGCTGACCTATTTCAAAATAAAAGATACTAATTTCCTAACCCAAGATACAGTGCCCTGATAATGTCCTTCATTTTAAATACTATGTTTTATCAGTGATTTCAGGACATTATCCTGAGTTAAAACATTTTGAAAATAGCCAAGTCTGGAAAAAATAGGATATATCAGCTTCATGAAAACTCATTTAGTTAATTACTTAATCCAAAACAATATATAAGTTGTGCATCATGCAGTATAAAGTGTTTTCAAAGGAAAAATTAAATGGTATTTCCAGAATGACAAAGAAATAGATTTTGAGCAAAATAAATGTTTTTGAAAGCAAGACTATTGAAAGCCAAAATGCAGAGTGAGGTTAAACCCCAAGTAAACTCTGAATTGGTGAAAAGTAAATCTGAATTCTATGAAGATGTAATTATCAATACGAATACCAAAGCACCTTTAACAAACTAAAAGCTAATTAATTTCACCAGGTAAACATTCTTCAAATGAAAATCAACTCAAAATAGTTTGATTTTAATCAAAATAGTAATCTCTTGAAAAAATGGGCAGTGGTAGATAAGAAATATTTTATGTAATGAAAAAGTTTGAGATAATCATATATCACTGCATGAAGCATATATTGATAATGTTAATTAACAATGCAGACTCTTATCTGAATACATTTCATGCACATGATATATTTAAACAATTAATTGAATCTACTTGCCATGATGTGCCATGATTACATCATAAATTTTCACTTCATGGAATGCTTCTTCAAAGCTACCTTTGCAGGTCATTTTAAAAAAAGTAATTGTTCAGGTTATTTGTATTTAATATTTAACTTGAGGAATAGCTTTCCTTCAAAATATTGCACAGTGGATTACCTACCATTATTTAGATGCATTTATTAAAGGTGCCTGATATTTTCCGTTGTTTATAATGTTAAACTTTAAGTTTAAACTGATTTTTTTCCATTTTCTATTTTCCAACTTTTTAATTTTTTTTTTAAAGTTTTTTCTTCCTGTCTGAAAGCTTTGAAATGTTCTATAAGCTTTGTAGACTTTCAGAGATGACGTTGAAAATTTGAGAAGGTAACGTTTGTGCCTTTTCTCACCTTGTCTAACTTTGGCTATCATACTGAAAAACTGTAGATAGCTCAGGCTTAGTGAGACTGTCTAGGAAACAGGGAAAGGCTTTAACGTCCCAGAGACTGTGGGTATAAAAAGGCCCATGTCACTTCCAGGAGACCTCCTACTGTTACCAGACAAGGACTGTACCTTTTCAAACTATTGGAATTAGACTTCTATGCTTCTATGATAAAGGCTTCTCACTGCTTCCCTGAGCTGAGTTAGACCAAGCACTGGAACTGAGGTGAGGGGACCTGTCTCTCCTTTGGTCCCACGGATTCTGCTGCTGACACCAAGTGAAGGACAAATTTTTCCAGAGCAGCCATGACAGTGCAAGGACTATACCTGTTCTGACTGTGAGGTAGTACTTCTGGAGTAAAGAAGGATGCAGTTGCAGAAACTCATTCTTGTCTTTTAGAAGCTAGAAGGTGATTGGTAAAATGAAAAGGAAGGGAACAATAAGATTCTTTTGATGGATTTTCTTGAAAATTGTATTCTTCCCTGCCTATCACAACTTCTTTGTGCTTCATGTAGCTTAAAAATAATTTTACCTTTCATAATTCTATTTTTTGTTTTCTTGAAAATTATGAAATTCATGCCTAATATGTAAAATTTGTAACTGAAGAAAAATTTTACTTTTCCTTCAGTAATTTTGGTTGCCACTGCCACAGTTTGAAAGGCAGGTAGGTAATGCCTGTCATCTACTTATTGTACGATTAGGACTACAGATCTTAACCAGTCATTAAGCAGCATCCTCCTTGAGAAATTAAGATATGAAAGGTCTTTTAGAAAAAAAAGACTATATGAGCACTGCAGACACATGGGTAATACTGTCACTGTCCTCTACTGTGTATCTTGGAAACTGTTGACTCAGATAACTTAAAATCATCTAAACTGACCTGAAGCTAGTGTGATTTTCACAGCAGAAAATAGATAACCAAAAAGAATAATACAAGAAAGAGCTGATATTAACATATGGATGTATGGATTTATTTCATAAATTAGATTTTTTTTATTGTTCTTTTTACAGATGATATCTTGTTGGAAAAAAGTTCTAGCTGGTTACTGTTCAAAAGGAAAGCTTGTGTTGTGAAGCATGTCTGTTATATACTCCACATACCATGTATGCATATTCCAGTTCTTAAGGGTAGGGAGATGTTTAAATGAAAACATTCTTTCTTAAACTGGAAGCGATCAGGATCCCATAAATTAAAAAAAAAAAAAAAGTTATAGAACTATGAAAAAGATATTAATTATATAGTCAAGTCAAGTCAAGATGATGTAATTTTCTACAGGTTTTTCCAATGGATCCTGTATTGGCCACTACTAAAATTTATACAATGGATCCATTATCGATCAAGAGTGAGTGGCATTTAGGAAAGGATTTTACTAGGAATTAAAGTGATGTAGTTTGTTTTCTTGAAACTGATATGTGGATTGCTATGTATTTGAGGTTGCCTTGACATCCATTTCTAATCCTTTGTTAAAAACTTGCCCTTTAGTTCAATTCTGAGGTGAAAAAGACCACTTCAGTGTCATGTGATACTCTGATATGTACAAACTGAAAATAGTTGTAGTTATAAACAATAACTGGCATTTCTGGACATTGCTGAGACTTGGAATTCAAGTTCCAGCTGTGAGCCAGTGGAGTGTAATGCTGAAAACAGCACTGACTTTTGAAGAGCAAGCAGAACTTCATGCACTTGATGATGCAGTCAAATTCTTGAGGGGTTCTGTGGATTGTTTTTGATTTCTACCACCATCACTAGACTGATCTTAGTAAAGACTGGAACAGAAAGCAGTGCAGAGAAATGCATATACTTTTCCAATACAAATGATTATACCAAAGTTTGGCTTTGCATAACGAAAAGTACATTTGACTTGTCTATTCTCAGAAAACAAACTTAATCTGAGAAATTTTCTCTTAAAGTTTGAAATGAGTATCTTAATACAATTCCTGTAAACATATATGTAGAAATATAGGAAAAAATAATAATAAAAAGTTTTATTTCTTTATTCAGTCATAATAACCTTCATCACCAAGAACAGTAAGTACTTAGTCATCTGGAGCTTGAGTAAGTCCTTAGTCATCTGGAGCTTGAGTATCTATTTACATAGTTAAGGTTTTGTTGAAACACAGTTAAATAACTCCAAGGTTTTAATAACTAAGTAATCCCATAAATTGTAATATTGGAGAAGGCTTTACTTACATCAGCAATGTAGCAATGTCAATAATATCATCCTTCATGAAACAGCTGCTAAGGAGAGTTGTAACTCCTGATTTTAATAAATCATTATGTGTTTCAAATTATCTTTTGTTTCACAAAGCAAATAAAAAATTGTAAACAAGTAAGGATTTTTATTCCCTACTCTCAATTTAATTTTTGATATGTTACAGAACTAAAGTACAAGGGAGCCCTGAAGCTTTCTCAACTGTATTGAAAAATGCTTCTTAAAACTGTGAACAAGGGAGATCACAATATAAATTTTACATGCTAATCTCCAATTTATCTCCAGTTTGTAGATCTGACTAATTTAGGTTTTGTTACC